>NW_027041549.1:0-27474 GCF_037179485.1 Ochlerotatus camptorhynchus
ATGCAACTTCTTCCAATGGCACAATATTTGTGCTACACGGTTCTTAAATCGTTAAACCACGAAAACTGACTACTGTAGATGCCATCGAAGGTATTCATGTTGAGATAAAAACTAATGGTTTCGAAGTCATATTGCTGCTTTATAATAGTTACTTTTAGCGGCTATTTTAGGCCAGTCTTTTTGTTAAAATACGAACTGCATTATGAGGCTGCTCTGGATTGAACACTTGTTCTCCATTAACCAAGTAATCGCTGTAAGGTAGTCTGTAGACCTCTTCAAAGCTCATCTTTTCCATCACACGTGCTGAGAAATGGCTACTGCATAAAAACGTGCACTAATTTAATATTGTTCTCCTTAACGTACTGCATAGTACGATCTGTGAGCTTTCCAGCTATTCCCAAGCCACGATAATGGCTATCCACCGACATAATTTTAATATCCAGCAAACGGTCAACGTCGGGATACAAATCGAAAATATTGAAATGTTCGTCAACATAGTCCATAAGGGCCATTATTTTCTTAAACTTGGGATGATCACAACCATCAGCCAGTTTTTCTGAAGCATCATCAGTCTCTTTCTGAAATTTAAAATAAAAAAAATCTAAGAATGTAAATATAAAAACAAAACAACAAAAATGACATTACCGGTTTGTTGATCAATCCGTTGATATTCACTCCCACAATTTCGCCTCGCCCGTTGACTGCTTTGTAGGAACAGTGGTCATGAAGATTTTTTGTGGAATATTTTTCTAGCTCCTTGCATTCGCCAAGATTGACAAATGTGTTTAAAGGCTCGTCCTAGAAAGATAATAAATAGTAAAATTAAATATTATATAATGAACATTGCCACAAAATGCTAGCAGCGCCGGTGGTGTAGTGGTACACGGAGAGAAAATTGTTTGCATTGAACCAAAAAAAACTTTATTTGTATTTAAACAAACAATTCCGGTTGAAATGATATTGCATTTTATTGTTTCGATAATATTTATTCAAATTAATTCAAAATAAGATTCTTTTTGTTTTAATAAGCCACTCTTCAACTGCAACTATTGTAAAAATAACAATATTCTTTTATTAAGCCAACAATAGTTAGTTTTAGTTTAACATTTATTTGTTGTGTCTATTCCCCGGGCCATGTATGCAGAAATAACTACCAACCATTCCGTCGTTTTCACCCGGACAAAAATGTAAACAATAACAAAAAAAAATCTCGTTTGATTCAGCTCTAGACGTAAGTAAGTATGCTTCAGTTGCAAAATATAAACAGTACTGAGTACCAATGCTCCCGACGCCAGGAAGGCCGCTCCCACACCTGGACCCTACCTATCAACACATCAACTCATGAACCGGAGAGATGTTATGCCTCAGAAAGGTTTTTTTTTTCAATTCAATTTAAATTCTGTTTGTTACAAATAGAAAACAAAACATAAAATGCGATTATTTTTAATTATTAAAAATTGAATCAATTAACATATTTTTATTTCTACTGCGTATATTTTCAGGCTTAATAAAATAAATATCATTGAATCAAAAAGAAATCTCTTTTAAAAACAAACATATTTTGTTGTTGACCCAGCTGCCAAATTTGACAACTTACGTCAACACTATAAAAGCTCTTGTTAATTCGAAAAGATTTTTTTTTTTTACAAACAAAGATACTGGATTGTTGAAATAATAATGATTTCTTTTTGCAGCCAAAACTCCGCTTTCCGCAAGTACAAATCGCTTGCCAAATTAAGAACTTTTTGGTGAACTTCGACATGTTCTGTTTCCGGGGGTTCTCGGGAACATCACACTTATCCTTGGCAGTCACATACAGGTTTTCTGGAATCTGGTTGAAGTCCGCCTTCACATATGTCTCGTCATCCATTACGCAGCAGTGTGGTTTCGTTAACTTCTGGTCGTACAACTTCCCGGCACGGCTTTTTGCGACCGTATTCTGTTTCTCGTCATGGTTTGGGGACTTCTGAACCTTAAACCTACGTAGTCCAGCTCGAGTTTTGGTATTCTGCACGAAAGTCTTGCTCACATGTAACTTTTTAGCCACATCTCGAACTGGGGCGTTCGATTTCCGCTTAAAGGCCCCAACCACGCGTTTGTGATCGTTCTCGTTGACCTGACGGCTTTTTTCCGGATTATCGCTTCCGATAAACAGTCAGTCGTTTTTCGAACCGTTTTATGATACCAGACACCGTGGAATTCGCGATTCCCAACTTTTTCCGATGATACGATGCGACAGATCCTCCTCAAGGTATTCGCGCACGCACTGTTTCGCGGAATCACTAAAACTAGTGCAACTTTAATGCTGGCAGTAGAAGGACTACCAAGGGAAAATACCCTTTTACGCGAAATTTTCCTAGACGTTCACGAAGAACTCGGAATTCCACGCACCGACGTTTTGGCAGACCTGAATTCACACCGCGCGTTCCTACTTAGTGAACGCACACAACGACTGCAGCAAACTAGGGAGGCCGCACGCAAATTTTACAGTCCTCCAAATTTTCAACGGCACTGACACACTCTACTAGAGGAAGTAACGACGACTATTCCCATGCAAGGGAATTATTATTATCGAATGACGACACTCTACATGAGGTAGCCACTGCTAATGTAAGTAATACTGACCCTCCAAAAATCTTTTCACTTCCTCAACAGAATGCGACTGAAATTTTGGTGCATTGCCAAAATTTCAATCGCATGAAAAGCCCAGCTAAAATGAAAGAAATCCACCAGAACATTCTATCTTCTTCTTTTCAAATAATTCTTGGAACTGAAACAAGCTGGGACGAAAGCGTCAGAAGCGAAGAATTTTTTTGGAAACAATATTAATGTATTCCGGCACGACAGGAATTTTCAACTCTGTAATAAAAAGTCTGGTGGTGGAATGCTCATTGCCATCAATGCTGACTTTACTGAAGAAATCATAACAAATAAGCACAAGGAATTCGAAAATGTCTGGGTCAAAGCACTTATTGCCGGTGATATACACATTTTTTCGTCGGTGTATTTTCCACCTGAACATGCCCACAAGCAGTCTTTTGAACTTTTTTTTTTCAAATTATTGAAACTATAATGTCAAATATGGAACCAGAAGTAAAATTGCATATTTATGGCGACTTCAATGAACGAAACGCAGACTTTATTACAGACATTGAAAATGAATAATTTTTACTCCCAGTCGTAGGTGAAGACGAAACATTACAATTATTATTCGACAAAATATCTTATTTTGGTCTTAATCAAATAAAGCATGTAAAAAATCAACAAAACTCATAACCAAAACCTTTTATTTACAAATTGTACTGAAGACTTCTGTGTGTATACAGCATTATGGAAAAATTAAGTGTTTCACACAGCAATTGAATACTCAATCTTCGTACAAAATTCTTCTTCCTCCAGCGACTGGGAATATGAGGAAGTGCTGGAATACCATAAAGCAAATAATGAAGAAGCTAGACTATGTACAATAAATTTAACAAATATTGAAGGAAATGTCGATACTGAAGTAGAAAAATTTCACTCAATTCTTCAAAGCCTAATTTTAGAAACTGTACCATTAAAAAAAAGAAGATGGACACAAAATAATAAACTACCCGCATGGTTCAATCCACAACGGAAAAATTTGAAGAATAAAAAACAGAAAGCTCATAAACTATACAAAAAGAAAAAAAAAACTGAAACCGATTTGCAAAACTATCACAACGCCAATTAAATACAGCCATCAATTAAATACAGCCATCAACTCTGCATATGAGGACTATAACCGCAAAGTCGAAAATGAAGTCAAGTTATGTCCTAAGAACTTTTTTAATTATGTAAACACGAAATTAAAAAGTAGCAATTTTCCTTCGCGAATGAATTTGGATACAAATGTAGGTGAGAATTCTTCTGAAATTTGCAATTTCTTTGCAAATTTCTTCCAAGAAGTATACACCACATTTTCCGAAGAAGATCGTGACCGCGATTTCTTTGCATTCATTCCTGAAATTTCTAAAAACATCTCTGTCAACCAACTTTCTCTTTAAACGGCGCCGGTGGTGTAGTGGTAAGCGTGATTACCTCTCACCCCAACAGGCCTGGGTTCAATTCCAGTCGGCGCCGCCGGGATGTTCTGAGGCATAACATCTCTGATCACGCCTTCCTTCGGATGGGAAGTAAAGCCGTTGGTCCCCGGTTCATGAGTTGATGGGTCGATAGGTAGGGTCCAGGTGTGGGAGCTGCCTTCCTGGCACGTCGGTAGCATTCGTGCTCAGCACGGAAAACAAGATCGACGGAAAAAAACAAACCAAAGGAAAAAAAAAACCAACTTTCTCAACATGAAGTCCTCAATGCACTAAAAAACTTAAACGCGTCGAAAGGGTCTGGACCTGACGGCATCGCACCCATATTTTTGAAAAACCTTTCTGAAGAACTCGCATTTCCTCTTGAGCGTCTTTTCAACATGTCTCGGAAAAATGGAAAATTCCCTGAAATTTGGAAATCATCTTATTTGGTACCTATTTTCAATTCAGGTGCAAAATCAGACATTCGCAATTATCGTGGAATTGCTATTATTTCTTGCATTCCAAAACTTTTTGAATCAATCGTAAACGGCAATATTTTTCAGCAGGTGAAAAATCTAATTACAAGTAAACAGCACGGCTTTTTTAAAAGTCGCTCAACTACCTCTAATCTTCTAGGATATGTATCTTTCAATATTAAAGCGTTGGACAGTGGCAAGCACGTTGAAGCGCTATACACCGACTTCAGTAAAGCATTGGACCGCATCGACATACCATTATCAATCCTAAAATTGCAGAAAATAGGAATGGAGCCTGGACTTTTGAATTGGCTTCAATCATACCTAACACATCGTAAACAAATAGTCCGCTTTCAAAATAAACTTTCAGAACCAATTTCAGTCACCTCTGGGGTACCCCAGGGTTCTCATTTAGGCCCACTTCTTTTTATTTTGTACATAAATGACATTTGCTACATACTTAAAAAAATAAAACTGCTTGTATATGCAGACGACATGAAGCTCTTTATGGAAATAAGTAATTCTAGCGATGCAGAAGAATTCCAGAATGAAATCAATATATTCAACACCTGGTGTGGTAAAAGTCTACTTCAACTGAACGTAAAAAAAATGTACCGCAATAGTATTTAGCAGAAAAATTGAAACACCGCATATTGAAATATCATTAGGCAACCAAATAGTAGAAAAAAGCAAAATTGTAAGAGATCTAGGTGTAATCCTAGACTCCAAACGAACTTTTATAGAACATTATAATACTACCATTAGTAAAGCAAACAGAATGCTAGGCTTTATTAAAAGGTTCAGTCATAATTTCGAAGACCCATACACTATTAAGCTATTATATACCACATATGTAAAGCCAATTCTGGAATACTGCCACCTAGTATGGAATCTATACATTTCCATACACGAAGAACGCATAGAATCTGTCCAAAAACAATTCCTTTTATATGCATTACGCAAATTGAATTGGACTGCATTTCCATTACCATCTTATGAAGCACGCTGCATGCTCATCGATATACAAGCACTTAAGAAGTGCCGCCAATTTGTAATGCTTTTCTTTATCAACGAAATTATTTCAATGCGCATAGATTCGGCAGAAATTCTCGCACAATTAAACTTTTACACACCTTGTCGATATCTTAGAACACGGAATTTATTTTCTGAAAAATCGTACAGAACAAACTATGCAAAAAATACCCAATCAATGGAATGATACGTTTATATAATTTGCATTGCGGAACTATTGACATCACTATGTCCAAGCAGCAAACAAAAACTAAGCTAAAACAGAATAGAATTAATGCATAGTATGTAAGTAAACATTGTAATAATCATTGTATGTAGTCTACACTGGCTTGACGAAATGAAATAAATAAACGGTACACCCTTTAAGGGAAAACAAAATTGCCACACTATGCTTCGCTTATTTCTATAATTAAGTAGAATGGAGCATATGCTACGCGTTCACGCAACTTTATGTGAAGGAAGCGTACTTTTGATATAACGCATGCTCATCATCAATCCCAGATAAGCGTTTCCATTCCTGGGAACGATTGTTGATTCGTGTCGAAATGTCTTCCTTGGCCAACGTAGTACGCATTCTATTCAAAAATTACGTTGAAATAATGATTGCTTTCCAATTTTATAACGAAGGTATAACGTTGTATTTATCAACACCGGTGAATGCAAACACAATCTAAAGCTGCTAAAGCTGAATGATGACAATGAGTGATGACACCGCTACGTGTTTTGATTTGCGCTGTACCGTACGCTGAGTGATGTGGGTTCATACATGCATAGTTGTTGGTGTGCGTGTTTGCTTCCAACGCTGCAGTTCAACGTTGTCTCGTCCCAAACCTTTTGGCACAGATAACAGTCTCTATAAAATCAAAGGAGTGAAGGGGGTCTGGCATGACTGAAAGGAATACAATACAAACGTATTTGATGCAAATTAACCAATAACATTTGTTACGTCTTTCGGCAACATATTGGGGGTGAAATTTCAAGAAACCAAAATTGACCGCGGTACGAAAAGTGGTCAGGGTTTGAACACTTATAACTCTGTCAATAGGTTTGTTAGACTGGATTTTTAGTGCTTCTGTAGCGTCTTTTTTTTCTTCAAAGGTATTTCTTCCGAAATTTTTCCTAATAAAATTTGGTAGCAGATGTCTACAGCAGTTTCGACATTTCATTCATTATATGCTAATTGACGCTGTTTAATTTATGTTTGATTTTTTCGTAGTCTGCTAATTTGTATTCATAAAATTACTCGTATTCGCAGTCGTTGGGTCTTTGGTATTCGTGTACAAATAAAGAATATTCAATTGCTGTTCAATTGTGTACAATGGGTTTAATAAATCGGTCACACAGCAATCTTCATAAATATTCGTAAGTAAAAAGTCTAAATAACAATTTTGTTGCTTCTTAATGTGATTGATTTGGTTCAATCCTAAATTAGCAGTTTTGTCGCAAATGAACTGAATTGTTTCATTATAACGACTAGGAGAAGACATTACATCTCTGATCACGCCTTCCTTCGGATGGGAAGTAAAGCCGTCCCCGGTTCATGAGTTGATGGGTCGATAGGTAGTGTCCAGGTGTGGGAGCTGCCTTCCTGGCACGTCGGTAGCATTGGTGCTCAGCACGGAAAACAAGATCGACGGAAAAAACAAACCAAAGGAAAAAAAAACCAAAAAAACTAGGAGACTAGGAGTAAGATACTTTTATTTTCAGAGTCCAGAATGAAGTCGGCATGGCGTTGGTTGAAGTATCCTTAGATGTGAACTTTCACCTCAGGAGGAAATTGAGATATAATTTGTTCAACATTTTGGAAGAATGTTTCATATGTGTTTTTATGTGCATGGTCTGGTGGAAAGTACACTGAAGCGAACACGTGTATATCACCTGCTATGTGAGATTTCACCCAAACATGCTCAAATTCATTACATTTTGCTGTAGAGATGATTTCTGAGTTAAAATTGCCCGAAAAAGCTATGAGGACTCCGCCTCCTGACTTCTTCTGAGACGCATGAAAATTCTTGTCGTATCTGAATACATTAAATGCACTTGCAAAGATTTCTTCACTTCGGACGCTTTCATTCCAGCTTGTTTCAGTTGCCAGAATTACCGAAAAGGATGGGCATAATAAATTTTTAAATATTTCCTTCATTTTGGCTGGGCTTTTTATGCGATTAAAACTTTGACAGTAAACCAAGATTTCAGTCGCATTCTGTTTATGTGAAGAAATTGTTGGAAGTGCGTCGGTTGACAAAATATTTTCTTTATTATTATTTACCAGAATTTCAGTCGCAATTGTTAATGTTAATGAAAATATTGAAGACTGTAGAATTTTCGTGAGCCTCCCTAGTTTGCTGCAGTCGTTGTGTGCGTTCGCTGGATAAGAACGCTCGGTATGACTTCAGGTCTTCTAAGGCGTCATTTCGTGAAATTCCAAGTTCTTCGTGGACGTCCAAGAACATTTCTTTTTTTTTCCTGAAGGCGACTGTGTCGGGTTTCCATATTTTTTATTTCCTAGCATTCGCCCGCTGGGGCTGGTTCATCACCGGCGCTCTGCAGTTCATTTTCTATGTTGTTACATGCAATTGGATTGCAAGTGTGTACTGCTGCAGAAAAAGTTTTTGCTATTTCTGCGGATGGGTTTTAATTCTAAACAAGCCAATCGATTGTAAATTTTTCTACAAATCTGATAAAATGAACACTTTATCAATTTTCAGTAAGTCACTATTGAAAATTACACAAATGTCCAACTGTTGCAATGGTGATCAAAGTGCTTTTCCTAACACAGATTTCAAAATCTCCATTGGGGGCAACCCCGGCGTAGTGGTTAACATCCATACCTCTCACGCCAAAGTCACGAGTTCAAATCTCACCCCCGGACAAGTCACGAATGACCCAAGAGTGTTAAAGTGAGTTTAAAAAAAAAAAAAAAAAAAAAAATCGAATTCCATCCGGTGTTGCCGAACGGTGCTTATTCAATCACCGTGTGTGGTGGTGTCCGTCATCATCATCATCAGCAGCAGCAGTGCTTCCGGCACGTGGCATTGAACATTGTTCTCCAGTCCACAACGAAAGACTGTCCGCAAGCAGCGAGCTGCAGCCCACATGATTTCAGTTCCCATAAGTTATATCTCACATACCACGTATTTTAAAGGCAGAATTGGGGGTGCAATTTCAAAAACCAAAGTCGGTCGCGGCATGAAAGTGGTCTGATTTTGATCCAGAGATTATGGATTTTAATTCTTATGGGGCGTTTACACTTATAGTATTTTACTAGCGCTAATGAGCCAGCTGCTAGCAAAAAGCTCACCAGCATAATGTAAAGAGGGCATCAGCGTCTACCAGCATGAGATTTCAGGAACAACTGAAATTAGTGCTAGTTGGCTAGTAAACTAGCGCCATCAAATCCGTACAGATGTAAACACCCCATTAATACGCCAATCAATAGTAAATTTTTCTACAAAAGAGTTAAATTTAAGACTTTATCTGTTTTGAAAAGGTAACTATTGAAAATTGCATAAATATGCAACTATTGCTATGATAATTAAAATTTTTGCCGATTGCCTGCGAAAAGCGCTTTCCCTAACACAATCGAATATTATCCGGTCTCACCGAACGGTGGTTATTCAATCACCGCATGGTGTCTGGTCATCATCATCAGCAGCAGCAGCAGCGGTGCTTTCGGTGCGTGGCGTTGTACATTTTTCTCCAGTACACAACGATAGGCTCCCCGCAAGCAGCTAGCTATCAAGGCTGCCCACAAGAGCCCTTGGTTCATCGAAGAAGCCGCACCGCTACTGATCGGATTCAGTTGCTCGTTGTGAGCTGCTGTGGGCAATCTATGCCAAGCGCGTCACCCTCGTTCCAAACAACATACACACAGCAAAAAAATAATTTTGATATCACATCAAAGTGGATGCACTACAATCATGTCGAAAATTTCATGTAATTTTTATGACCACATAAATAAACAAATGCAGTAAAAGCAGCGTAATGTCAGTTCATGCATTGTATTAATAATAATTTTGTCCTTTTTAGCAAGTAATATTACACCATATTTTCGACATGATTGTAGTGCATCCACTTTGACGTGATATCAAAATTATTTTTTTGCTGTGCAGCTCGCCAGCCTCATCCGTGCTGCACACCTTTGATGCCACAGCGACCGTCAGGTTGGCAGCCCAGTCATACGACGTTAGAAGGCTGACAGCTCCGGAATGGGTCAAGTGAGAGAACAATGGTGCCACCGAATCCAAGCAATGAATAGGATTGTTTATATTGTCGATGAGGACTGATAGAAACGTGTTCTGCGCAAATTTGATATCTATTATGTGCTATATTTTCTTAATATTAAATAATTTGAATTACTATTTGAAGTCCCGTAAATTCTCGTTCGCTAGTGATTAGTTTTGAATTCACAGTATGTCTAGTTAATAAGTATAAAATGAACTTGATTTATCCTCTATTTAGCTTACAGGTTGTACCCCTTGGAATAACCTAGATTAATTGTATTCGGCTCTAGGTTCATACAGATATTTACGAGTATGAATTGCATAACTTATTACTTGTCAGTACAATAGATTTACCATTATGTTTCGGTCTCAACAGGAACGTTATTAGAGAGAGCAAAGGATTAGAACACCTGATTGGTGATTATTCGGAACCACTTTATTGTGACTCTAAATATGAGTTTTCGACTTAGATGATGTATAACGTTCGTTTCATATATTTTAGCATTGAAGCTACTTTAAATAAAGCTTTCAATCCCAGTGTCGACTACGATATTTTATCTGCTTCCTTTCACAACATTCTTCAAAGAATCATTGATGAGTGAAGGATTAAACTACTCCCAGGGAATGCCGGAGGCGGACGCTTCAATGCTCGGCTGTGTGGCCCCAACTCCGCCGAAAACTTCGTCTGTTGTGATCATTGTGAGGGCTGGTGGCATATGTCTTGTGATGGGGTCACGGACTCTATAGAAGATCGTGAATGGGTGTGCATCAAGTGCCTCCCTGTTCCTGCTCCGTCGATTGTTGTCACCTTTACTTCTTCCGCGCGTCAAGCCAGACTGCAACTGGAACTGCAGCGGCTTAATGAAGTGCGCGAGCTTGCACGAATGGCCATGAATATGGAGTTAGAGCGCAAGTTTTTGGAACGGAAATATCAAAAGGATATTGAAGATTTGATTGAGAAGCAGTCTGCGGAATTGAATGGAATAAATTCTGTTAGGAGCCTTTCAGTGAAGTAAATGGTGAAAAAGCTCCAAAAGTAGAAATTCGAAGCCAGTCCTGTAAGGTGCTGCGGGTGGTACCCCAAAATATAGTTTACAGAGCAGTTCCACACAGATTCGCAAATCGTTTCGGATCGACCGTTTTACGATTATGATGAAACTTTGCACAGTTGTTTGTTATTGCTCAACATGCCATTTTACATATATGGTTCCCTAGTTTTGCACACGACTAACACTTGAAAAGAGCTTATGCAAAAATGATGCGCATCAATAGAAAAATATATATCTCGTGAACGATTTGTTTGATCGAGATGGTGTCTTAGAAGAAGTTGCGAAAAGTATTGTGCCTTCCAAAAAAAAAAAATATACACTGTAAAAAATTATAATTTTTTTACCAAAAAAAATCAAAGTAATCAAAAAAAAAAAATAACTCAATTTTTTTTTATTTTTTTTGTAGTTTAGATAAAGTAATACCAAATATATCATATTAACAATATGATCCATTCATGCCTTTTCCAAATATTGCAATGGCGACCCGCAAAATATTGCTTCACGCACCATCTAGCGTTGAAAAAGGTCAACAACAATCATTCAATTACAATCGAGGGGCGCAAATATAGCACTTATCGAGGCACTTATTACAAACGTAAGAGTCACATTATTTTCAATAATTACATATTACTTTAAAATTTGTCTGACATGTCACCAAGGATGAATACTAAGATGAAGGTATTCAAGGTAATTTTGTGGTTTTGTTGCCCCCTCGGTAGAGATGAAATTTTGCGCTCATTTGGATCAAAACAATCCCACAAAAATCAGAGATGTCCCATTTTTTAATTACTCGATTAACAACTAATCGATTATTTTTTGTTCGCTGTGCTGCCATTTTCCCACCAATGTGCAGCACATGTTTGAAACGATCGGTGATGATCCTCTGGAGATGTTAATGCTTATATCGGCATGATATAACCGATTACAAATATTTTACTTTTCGGTTCGATAATCGATATTCGAATGAAAATCGGCCATCACTAGATGAATGTGAAACGTCATTTCAAATATAAGGACTGTTCATAAATAATGATACAATTTGAAAGGGACCTGGGCTAATCACAAATTACGTCCCCACGGTAACTGAAATAAACACGAGTGTTCACCAGTTGATGTCACTGTTGTCATCAAATAAAATAATATGCTGAAATACATTCATGTAAAATATTAAACAAATTTTCATTTGGTTTACCCCTCGTGACGATAAAAAAAATACATTGGTAGCCTTTTTGGCCACATAGGTGCTTTCATCGCTAAAAATTTGGTTCGTATCATTTTTGCATAAGCCCTTTTCAAGTGTTAGTCGTGTACAAAACTGGGGAACCAAATATGTAAAATAGAATGTTGGACAGTAACAAACAACTGTGCAAAGTTTCAACATAATCATAGAAGGCCGATTAAAAAATTTAAAAAAAATTCTTTATTTGAAATGGAACTGCTGTACATATTAAATACGCTTTGATCTCTTCATTCTGAACAAAATAGAAAAAATCACAAGGTTCGAGGACATTTTTTATAATGTGGCTATTTTATCGGTTCAGGATCCTCCTTTAGGCCAGTAGAGTTTCCCTGTGGGCGTATATGGCATCTTAACACCATATATACTCAGTATTATCAATTTCCAGTAATATACGTTAAGTAAAGTGTAAAATTATGTCGATAGATAGTGGCATTTTCTACTTTACCGGGAACTCGGGTTCATCCCCTCTATCTCGGTACGCAAAAGTCTCCGGTCAATGAGGCCACCACCAATCGAGTTTTTCCTTTGAGAATATGTATAACATGTTAGCAGAAACCGTTTGGCAGCCAAGATGTTCAATTTTGTCGTGGATTTTGTAAATTTTTGCCCACTGTGCACCGCCCTCCGGAGAGCAACATCCGATGGATTTAGGAAAAATGAAAGATTTGTTGCAGCCACGAGATGACAAACCATCTGATCTAACGCTCGAGCAAATTATAGCTTTGCAGGACTACTTATCGAGGTGCAAAATGCAGCTACATCCAACGGGAAGTGTTCCGGATCCGTACGGAATGTTGAAGCCATCCTAGCCGGACGTCAGCAAAGGTGCTGTACGTAAAGCTTATTAGAAACCGAGTCAACCTCCAAAGTAAAGCTTTCCTTTACCTGGGTTAGCTAGTCCCCGGAAACGTGAATCTAGATGGAAACAGAGAAAACGGTGCTAATTCTAAAGAGCAAAACCCCAGAATGCTCCCACTAGAACATTGCTCGCCCATGAAGCAGCGAAATGCTACTAATGAGCCGCAACAACAACGCCTCATAGGCCGCAGTTGATTATTGAACCAGAACCTCGTCTTCTGAGCTCACTAGCACGTAGGCCAAAAGAAACGAGTTATCAACGAAACCCACCGAACCCAGTAAGCGTACATGCGAATTTCATACCCATGCTCCCACACGATGAGCAGCAACTAAACTAAATTGATCCGATATTCGTGGGAAGCCAGCGAAGGACCCCCGAACGAGCTGCGGCATCACCGAACCTGCGAGATGCAAGTTTTACCACGTAACCTGCTAACATTTTCGGTATATCCAGCTGATTGGCCCGTCTTCATTAGCCAATACGAGTACCCTACCGATGCCTGTGGGTATAGCGACGGGGATTTTGGACGCAGTCGTCTGATCTTACCGGCTTCAGTCCCCCTAGTGATCCAAACGCTCAAAATGCGCTACGGACGTTCCGAGCTACTTATCGAATCACTAGCTGAAAGGGTGAGAACAGCACCATTGCCAAAGATTGACAAGCTGGAAACGATCATCGCTGCACACCTGTACGATCATCTTGCGAACCCCATTTTGTTCGCGGGGGGCGATACATCTAAATCTCAATTATAGATGTTCAAAAAATCTCACACTAGCGAACCAATCTTCGAACAAATCTTCGAACAAATCTTCGAACAAATCTTCGAACAAATCTTCTTTCATTTCTCGCATCGCACTTGCATCGCGCATCATCTTTTTGCAGGAAATTTTCAGAATCATCATCAATCTTCTTTCTATCTACTCAGCGTGCGCGGAGCTAACCACAGCAAAACACATTTTTTCCTGCATCGTAGATAGAGTCGCCCCCCTCGATTTTGTTCAAGGATTTGGGGGATAAATTACCTGCTGAGTATCGAATGAGGTGGGCTGGACATCGTAAAAAGCAAAGGGAGGTTTTGTTTCCTTTGGTTTGTTTTCCGTCGATCAAGTTTTCCGAGCTGAGCACCAATGCTACCGGGAGGCAGTTCCCACACCTGGACCAACCCGTCAGCACTCGTGTTTATTCCAGTTATCGTGGGGACGTAATTTGTGATTAGCCCCGGTCCCTTTAAAATTGTATCATTATTTATGTACGGTCCTTATATTTGAAATGACGTTTCTCATTCATCTAGTGATGGCCGATTTTCGAGAAATTTGGTTCGATTAACGAACCAAAAGGAAAATATTTGTAATCGGTTATATCATGCCGACATAAGCATTAACTTCTCCAGAGGATCATCACCCATCGTTTCAAACAAATGACAGCACAGTGAACAAAAAATAATCGATTAGTTGTTAATCGAGTAATTAAAAATTGGGACATCTCTGATTTTGGTGTGCGTGTTTTGAAAAAAAAACGGAAAATTTCATCTCTACCTAAGGGGCAGTAAATCCACAAAATTACCTTGCATAGGGGGGGGGGGGTATTCATTGGATGAAACGGACCGTGAAAAGGACACTAAAATGGAAAGTTTTTCTTACGACAGTTTCATCATAGTATTCTCCTTTGCCTGGACCCTACCCATCGACCCATCAACTCATGAACCGGGGATCAACGGCTTTACTTCCCTTCCGAAGGTAGGCGTGATCAGAGATGGGATTGAACCCAGGCCTGCGGGGGTGAGAGGTAATCACGCTTAACACTACACCACCAGTGCCGCTAAACGGAGGCTAGTATGAAGACCTTCAGCGATTTCATGGAAGAGATCGTAAGCGATGCCTACAGCGTGTCGTACGTGTCCGCTACTTTCGATCGATACAACAAACAGGATCGCCGGAAGTAACGAGATCGGTATTTGATTCACGCTGAAGTGGGAAAGGTGGATTGCTTGTGCTGTACTTCGCCTTATCGGTCGACGACTGCTGGAACAAAGTATAAAGTTTGGAACTGTGTTGAACCTGCTTGTCACGGGTGGAGAGCGTGCCGCAGTACGAAACACTGTGAGGTCGACGGATGTCAATATCGGCACAATCCACTATTACATTCTTGCGTTTCGAAGGGAAAGGGAGGATCCAGCGAGTTGCATGTACAGTATCACCTCAACAAAGCATCCGTACTTTCGTTACTTTTCCGTATACTTCCGATCACATTATTTTTAGACGAAGGGACATCCGTAACCATGATCGAAAACAGCTTGACATGCTTGACATACACAGTTTTACACACCAACTGCTCATTTGTAAATAACTTTTTACTCAGTTGTTGAAATTTGTTTTTCTTTAAATTAATTGATAGATTAGAATCATAGCTTACTATAAATATGCAAAAATTAGTTAAAGTCCGAGATGTGCAGCGAGCATTGCTCACTTCATTTTTACAACGCAAAAACCAATACAGTTTATTAGGGTAGAGAACTACTTCGGCCTAATCGCCCATTTTGGGCCTATCGAGCAGAAAACTTCAAATAAATCCATGATTTCAGAGTTAACAAGTAAATTATGCGTTTGGTACGATACTTTAGTTAATAAGCTACCGAACAAAGTCAATGAGAACGCATGATATGAAGGTTTGCACCGATAATTCCCAAAAACAAAAGAAGCGCTCTGACCGAATCAATTTTTATCTTCATCCGATAGGCCGAAGTGAATTCATTGGCGTTTCAATGCGTTAGGCCGAGTTTAGGATCCGTAGGCCGAGTTTGTCGTCAAGAAGCAGTGTTAGACTTTTGACAATATCTCAACGATTGGTTGCTCTTTATCAAATTTTACGGTACATACGGAAAGGTAAATAAATTTGGAAGCCATCAGTATTAATAACATTCCGTTTGGTGCTAACCTGAGCTAGATTAAGAAAGACTAAGTGCGGGTTGTGCTTAATAGGCCGGAAATGGGGTAGTTAACCCTACTAGAATTAAAATCTACTTTGTTTTATGTATCAATAACAAGCTTAAACGCTATTCTATTTACTGCTTCAAAAAGAACTATGTTTTGTCAACTCTGTGTAAAGTTATTAGCAAATGAGCAGTTCGTGACCAAAACTGTGTATGCCAAGCATGCAGCTTGGCAAAGGAATTAAGCGTTACCGGGTACAACAAGCCACGCTGCTTGAAGTGGACCTGTGACATGACCAGGGAAGAACCTGACCCACAGCGTCTCTCGATCCTCATCTCCTGCTGCGGAAATCCTTAACGGTATGGAATAAACGACGTTCACACAATCCAAGCTTTGGATTTTCCTATGCAGAGTCTACCAATCGATGAGCTGATGAATATTTACACCCATTGTGCTTTGTAGTTTTTCGGTTCCGGCAATATGCTGTGGCTGAAAGGGCAGATGTGAAAGAGATGTTCCATCAAGTCCATAAGCACAAACGAAGTGACAGACGACTAACTGGCGAAGAAATCCATTAAAATAATGTGGTTCATTGTAATAGAATTTTCTTGGAAGCTGCTAACCAGATGGGTTATTTTTTTTGTTTTGATTTGAACAAAGTTGATTTTGTGTACAATGATTCTTTGACAGTGTGCAAAGAGTGTATCATTTTGTCATTTTTTTTATGCATTTCAGTTTTGAGTAGAGTGAAAGAGATAGAACCAAAACATTCTAATACATGTGGTGAAATTGCTAGTACAATCCAGTAGTAGTGTTGCCATGTGGTACAATCCAGTAGTAGTGGTGTTGCCATGTGGTACACTGAAAAATTGAAATAGCAGGTTAGTCACCAAAGTTTTCGAGCCGCTCCGTCTGTCACTTCGTTTGTGCCATAAGAGAGGTGCGGATCGCTCTGCACAAAGTTTCTTGTTTCGTGAGTACCCATCGGAAGAACCTCAAGTATTCCGACGATGCTACATTTGGTGCGACGTGTTCTCCAGCCATCGCACAGTACGTCAAGAACGCCAACGCAAGATTGTTCGAGAAGGAATTGCCACGAGCTGTCGAGGGAATAGTTTTCAACCATTACGTTGGCGACTACCTAGTTAGCTTTACTACCGACAACGAGGCTAAACAAGTTGCATCTGAAGTCCGACAGATTCACTAACGAGGAGGGTTCGAGATCCGGAAATGGTGTTTGAATAGCCCAACGGTCCTTCAGCATTTACGTGAGAGTCAACAGCATCCGGTGAAGCAAATGTGTCTGGACGAAATGGATCAATCTGAACGAGTCCTGGGAATGCGTTGGATGACAAAGTTCGATGAGTTCTGTTGCTCAGCGCGTGGAGATGCCATAAACCAACGAAGAAACAGATTCTCCGGTGTGTGATGTCCCTCTTCGAACCAATGGGATTTCTCATTTCTCACGCCGTATTTGGTCTTCGGTAAAGTACTTATTCAAAGCGCTTGGCGTTTAGGAATGGGTGGGATGAGAAGGTAGGTTGTTCAAGCAATGGTGCCAATGGACTGAGATCATCGATCATATCAACAGCGTTCGGATTCCAAGATGCTACTTTCGAAATGCAGGGGCCACAGCTCTAGCGAATTCAATTACATACATTCTTCAATGCAGCCGTGACGCTTGTGCCTGCGCTTCGTACCTTCGAGATTGGAGCTTCAGGCCTGCGTGCTGGGTACGCGTCTCGAAAAATACGTTATTGACCGCCAGCGGGTATTTTGGAGCCACTCAAGAGCAGCCCTCAGTTGAATTAGTGCAGATCCTCGCAAGTACAGTCCGTATGTAGCGTACCGAGTGTCTGATAGTGGGGAGCTGGACCGTACTTCAATCCAACAGCATCTGGTACAGCGGACCTGATTTCCTATACTTACCTGAAAGAAAGTGGAAGAGAGGTGATCTGGCAAAAGCAAGAGAATAGGTACATCGAGCATGTTACGTTCATCGGGAGATACACATTCCTGAATGTATTGTGGGCATCGATCGATTCTCAAAGTGAACGCATTTGCAACAAGACCACCTTGTCAGTAAAACATCGCAGTGGTTCGACGGACCCCTCGATCGTTGCTGTACCTGCCGAGAAGTAAACAGAAGTAAACTCTGCACAGATACGTCATCGATATGACCATTACACTAAAACATTTACACACCACACATACAAAGTTCAACCCGAATTAGAAAAAAAAATGAATAAAAATAAATTAAAGTTCATTCACATGAAATTACCTTCTATTCTAATTTAATAGGTCAACGCTGCCCAACGTGCCGCCCGCGGACCGTAAGCGGTCTCCTGATCTCATTTCATCTAGAATATCATTCTAGTACAGTTTTTTTTTCATCATTATGAATTTTAGCCCAGAATGAATAAGAAATAAACAAAATGCATCTTGAAACATGTTAATCAATCAAATATACAGCCATTTGTTTTTTTTTTTTTGACGCTATTTTATATAAACAGATCGAAATTCTAGATTATTTTTCATAAAAAGCTGAGATCCTAAGCTTAATTTTACGATTAAAATCAAATTTATGTGAGCGAGGAAAAAAAATATAGAAGCTCCATGGTTTTGACCAATTTTTGGTGTGAACATTCTGAATCACCATAGGTCACCTACAATTGTGGGCCACTTCATAATACTAGGGTGATAGTACTTCCAATGAGATCTATAGGTGAATCATTCAAAATACACTATATTTTTCTAATAATTATAAATTCAGTAGCGGTTTCAATACTACGAATGCTTATCCATTTTTTGCGGGCCAGTGCGTAGTTTTGCCACCCTACTTACCTCACTTTACTTTACGGTAGCTTATGCTAAAATATAAAATTATTCCGTTGTGGTTAGCTCCTATGGATGTGTAGCTTTATCACGTTTGCATGATATAAAAATATGTGGTTAATATTAATCTCGCACAACGCAGCAGGCCTGGGTTCAATCCCAGTCGGCGTCGCCGGGGTGTTCTGAGGCATAACATCTCTGATCACGCCTTCCTTCGGAAGGGAAGTAAAGCCGTTGGTCCCCGGTTCATGAGTTGATCGGTCGATAGGTAGGGTCCAGGTGTGGGAGCGGCCTTTCAGCACGGAAAACAAGATCGACGGAAAACAAATCAAGGAAAAAATTAATCTCGTACAGATCGAATAATTTGCACAATTAACGATACGCATTTAATTTCTCTATATTATTAAGTCGATGGTTACAACTTTATCGATTGAACGTCGATTTTGTTCAAGTTAAAAATTTACATTATTTTGTATTTGGAAATTGAATATCAGCTCATGCTATCAGCTCGTACATTGCACAGTGACAGCCACTTGAGACCACCTTCCCACCGAGATTTACCATCAAAGCGTAAAATTTATTCCAGACATAATCTCTTCAGCATGCATAATTTGATACATGCTCATGAATTATTCAAAAAGCATCTCACTTTCCATGTCTCCTGCGAAAATCCTACGATTTTCTTCGCATGTTCTTATATAAAATGTTACTATCTCGTTTTCCTCGTTTATAGCATCGGTCGTTATGTACAAAAGACACCCGTCTGTGGTTCTAAACGAGATAGGGTGGGTGTACCAGTTATGGGCATATGTTCCTACTATGATGTATTCCAATTATTACCAATGGGATTCCCATAAGCCATAATTCGAGGAAATTGATATATTATATATATATATGTATATCTACCCTAGCTAACTAGCATCAAATATCGCAAAGGTGTTGTAACTAAAGCCCTCTAGTTAAAGTATGGACGACTGTCACCACAAAACTGAAAAAAGCTGTTCCAATCGAGCAAAGCGGTGCATTTTGACGGTTCGATTGGAACAACTTTTGACAGACGTCCATGCTTTTACTGTAGGGCTTTAGTTGTACCTATCTAGCAAACAGATGGAGAGCAAACGGAGAAGTAGGGTAGAATAGGGGACAAATACACACCGGACAAAACGCTGGATTTGGTTTTTCATAGCTATTGCACTCTAATTCTGAGATTTTTTGTGCCGAAATGGCTTGTCAAATTTATGAATTAAAAACGGGAATGTAATGATAAATCGCATTGAGCGTTTTGCGCCGGAGTGCATTTTGGGTTGTCGTCCCCTAAATGTCACAAAGGGGAATAAAATCCTTACTGTCTATCTCACCTTGAAGAAGAACTTTTTCAGCAATTTCAGGACATCCTCAGCGTCGTCTACTGTAATTAACTCAATCGAAATGTTCGTGTCAATCTCATCCGATGGGGTGCAATCCTCGGTTGAGCTAGGCTTGACTGCCCCCTCAACACCACTGCTAGCGGTCGACATCTTTGAAGCCATACGTCCCAACGGTGGTAACAGCTCTGATAGCTAAAGAAAGGGGAAAATTGAATTATGCGCTCATTCACTATCAGTCTTGAATTGTGTAATGAAAATACTGAGGTAGTATAAAAAAAATGAAGCCATGCAAACGAAGCGTTATTTAGTAAGAAGCATGGGAAAATAATTGTACCTTTTTAAACCCTACACCAAAAAATAGCGATGTGTGTTTAATGTTCGCTCTATCATTTTAAGTTGCTGATTGTCAGCACATCACAGTGGAAGGAAGAAATTTCATTCTAAGATATAATAAATAAGACTGAATTCAATTAGGACAGAGAACTACTTCAGCCTAATCGCCTATTTTGGGCCTATCGAACAGAAAACTTCAAATAAATCCTTGATTACAGAGTTAACAAGTCAATTATGTGTTTGGTACGATACTTTAGTTAATAAGCTACGGAACGAAGTCAATGAGAACGCGTGATATGAATGTTTGCACCCATTATTCCCAAAAACAAAAGAAGCGGACAACGGCGCCGGTGGTGTAGTGGTAAGCGTGATTACCTCTCACCCCAGCAGGCCTGGGTTCAATACCTGTCGGCGCCGCTGGGATGTTCTGAGGCATAACATCTCTGATCACGCCTTCCTTCGGATGGGAAGTAAAGCCGTTGGTCCCCGGTTCATGAGTTGATGGGTCGATAGGTAGGGTCCAGGTGTGGGAGCTGCCTTCCTGGCACGTCGGTAGCATTGGTGCTCAGCACGGAAAACAAGATCGACGGAAAAAACAAACCAAAGGAAAAGAAGCGGAGCGCGATTTTTATCTTCATCCGATAGGCCGAAGTGAATTCATTGGTCGTTTCAATGCGTTAGGCTGCGTTTATAATCCGTAGGCCGAGTTTGGCGTCAAGAAGCAGTGTTAGACTTTTGACAATATCTCAACGATTGGTTTCTCTTTATCAAATCTTACGGTACATGCGGAAAGGTAAATCAATTTGGAAGTCATCAGTAATAATAACATTCCGTTTGGTGCTAAACTGCGCTAGATTAAGAAAAACTAAGTGCGGATTGTGCTTAATAGGCTGGAAATGGGGTAGTTAACCCTACTTAGATTGTTGAGAAACCAATTGGTTTCTTAGAGTCAAAAACTTTTGTAATATTGATTGTTTTACTTGAATTTATGTACTAATTTGAAAGTTCAGACATGTAAATGCACCTAGATCAAAACAAAATCTTGCTTTCCATTATTCTGGCAACTATACAGCCTGAGCTATATCTGGAAAACCTTGTGAAATCAAGGAATCAATTCAACCTTTAGAGGAAAAGGCTTCATCACTTACGCATAACGACCAATTCTATCGAGGGAAATGTTCTATGCACCATACATTAAAAGCTGTATAATAGCTTATTCAAGCAAAAAGAAGGCTATTATGTATTAAATGGATAAGATAGCAATTAAAAATTTAGGATGTTTGTTAGGCAGAGCTGAAGCGTTATCTTCTATATTTCAAATTGAGGGATTCGTTTATTTTACATGTATCAAATAGTCTAAAGAAGCACATCGTCACTTTTGAGTTCATACCTATTACAGTAATGACCCGATTTTGTCAGCTCCTTTTTGAAAATCTTTTCTAGTGTTCTAAGAAACTCATGTGTTTTTCAAAGGTCTTATTAAAGCATAAGTACACCCAATCGGGGGATGTAAGATTCGCTTACAATTAGGAGGGATTAATCATCAGAGGAGACCGCATGAACCGAGGATGCGATATACCTAGCTGCGGTAAAATGCAAGAAAATTGGAGACCGAAAAATGTAGAGTGTATTAGTGAGGTAAATTACAGTATGCAAAAAAAGTTTATCCACCCCCCTACCAATTTACAATTATTTTTTGTTTTCTGGTGGAAATCAGTTTAATTTTATGAGTGTTCCTCCATGATTTATCAATTTATGTTTATTTATCACATTGCCATTGAAAATACGGCGTTTATATCTTTTCTTGAGATTTCATGTGATAAACTATGAAAAATGATAAAAAATTACGCAAAAAAAGTTTATCCACCCCCAAACGGATACTATGACTTAAGTGTGTTTTACAGAGTTTTGGTGTGTATTCTGCAACTTTATCGAATGTAAACATTGTGTCTATCTGTCATTTAGTGCTCTTGAAGTTTTCGTGCTCAAAATTTCAGATTTGTGTTCAAAATTGGAAGTTATTTGTTTTTTTTATTTAATGCCCAAAAAAGACCAAATTTCGATCAGTATCCGAAATTTGATTATTGAACATCACAAAACTGGCAAAAGCTACCGTGATATTGCTGATATTGTCCAGTTTTACAAAAATACGGTCAATAGAATTGTGCAGATGTACAAAAAGCGTGGTTCTATCTTACCAGCTAAGCGATCGGGGCGTCCTTCAAAGACAACTGACCGAATTGACAGAGCTATCGTGAAGAAGGCGGAGCTGGACCGGGGACTATCAGCTCCGAAAATTGCGAAACAGATTGAAAACGAGTTTTCCATTCAACTGACACCACAATCCGTACGAAATCGTCTTCATGAGAAAAGTCTTAAGGCCAAAGTAGCTCTTAAGAAGCCATGGTTGTCCACAATATATATAAAAAAAAATTTAAAAAAATGGAAGAACACTCATACAATTAAACTGATTTTCACCAGAAAAACAAAAAAAAAAGTAAATTGGTAGGGGGGTGGATAAACCGTTTTTGCATACTGTAGTTATGTCGAAAAAAATAGGAAACAGATTGCCGACTGAACTCGAACCAGGAACGCTGCGAATATCAGACATGTGCTTTCTCCACTGCTCTCTCCATGCTTCTGAATATGGATAGCATAAAAGCAAACATGAAGCGCTCATTTTTCGCATACTCGACTTCGTATGCTTTTTCTGCTGGAGAGATTCGAGGCAAGTGTGTGCGTCGTTCTACAATGTTCTACAATGTGCGTCGTTCTACAAGTTTTAGTCGAAAGCGTAGATAGAACACGAAATAAAAAAGACAAAAAACCATTACATCGCCTGCATGGTCAATTTATAACATTCGTTGCGATGTTCATGAACAGAGGCAGATAGGAAACGGAACTAACATTCATTGTAATAGATTTTTGGTTTGCGTGTATACATTAAACGTCCATCTAGAAGATTAATTAGATAGAGTTGGAATTACGCTTGAATGAAATTATTAATAAAAAATGTCGGGTCATTGCTGTATTATACCAATTACGTTAGCAAATCCAACGAAGTTGAATCATGCTTGTGTCAATGAAAGTGAACTTAAAATGCAACAGAGTGACTTACAGTACCGGACATATGTAAATAACAGATGATATTTTCTATGTTAATATGATAGTCAAGACACAGTTCTTTTATTTGCTTCAAGTTTTACTAAAATCCGTTCAGTAGAAAAGCCGTTGGTCCGCGGTTCATGGGTTGATGGTAGGGTCCAGGTGTGGGAGCTGCCTCCCTGGCGTCGGTAGCATTGGTGCTCAGAACGGAAAACAAGATCGACGGAAAACAAATCAAAGGAAAAAAAGATAAGGTGGGTTCGTCAACCAGGGTTGCTGCTTCTCCCTTCGCAATAAAAATTGTTTTGCGGAATTATGAAATCATTATATTGTAAATAACAAAAAGAGGTTGTAAAGTATGTTTTTAATACATTAAACCTTCATTCCTCTATTTAACGTCGGTTTCTGTTCCATAATCTAGTGCCAATCACCGACGGACATTGGGGTCAGAAAGCAGTCACGCTTACCACTACAACACCGGCGCCGGCAATACATAAAACCTGTGTGTTTGACACATAAATTATGCTTTCAGAGAGTCACAATCAGCGATTAAACGATTCGGGAGTGCTCACCTGATTGAACGCTCACGAATCATTAAATCGTTGATTGTGACTCTCTGAATGTGAAAATGACAAGTTAAATGTGTCAAAATCAGTTCACTCTTAGGTGTCAACACAGACAGGGTGTGTTTTTTCGGTGTGGGTCACTCGATAGTTTGGTTTCCGATAGCAACTCATTGTTGCGGTGCTTGCTCATTGTCTGAACTTCGTTCGCATTTGGAGTTGGAAGCAAACAACTGGAGATAGGGGGCGACCCCGGCGTAGGGGTTAGCATCCATACCTCTCACGCCAAAGTCACGAGTTCAAATCTCACCCCCAGACAAGTCACGAATGACCCAAGAGCGTTAAAGTGACTATTAAAAAAACTGGAGATGTCCATTGAAATAAAGATGCCGATTAGGTTCAGTTTCGAGCATGACTCTGCTAAATCATCTATGGAAGAAATTGCGAATTTTGTGCATTCGCTGGACGCGGACCCCACTCAGATGATCGCTACATATATCGCATAGCGGAGGAAAAATCTATGTTAATCAAGTTCAAATCAGAAGATTCGATGCTTTATTGTTTGCTAAACAACCGTGAACAGTTAGTTTTCCATTATGCCGATGGGAAGTCAGCCGAGGTACGCATATGTAAGAGTTTACGACCTCCCACCAGAAGTCCCAGATAGCAATCTAGCATTAGTGCTAGGGAAGTACGGTGATATAAAGCGTACGGAAGAAAATTTCAGCTGCCTTGGGCTAAGGTATGCACACAGGGGTGCGGGATCTAAATATGGATTTTAAAAAATACCAGGATAAATTTTGCAATTTTGTCAAGCCTGACATTTTTCATTTCAGCTCTTCTAAAAGATGAAATACACCAACTAAAATAAATATGAATTGCGTAGAACAAAATGTTTGTATGATTTTGCATAGTTTTAGGTGTCATTTTTACAACTTTGGAATATTTACAATATTACCTCAAAAATTCTAAAGGTTTCTACGTAGGTGTATAAAGAGAATTCCATAGAAAAAAATATTGAGCCTCATTTGTTTACGCGAGTTAACAAAAAGGTGGATATACTGAATTTTATTTATTTCTTTGTATTGTGAAAATACATTTTTTCAGAATACTTGCTTTGATGGTTCATTCTGAAGTAATGCGATTGGTTATCATCGATTTAAGCGATGCATATTTGTGTGTGGATTATTATCTATACATATCCTAAGTAAACAATACGGATGCAATGAAAAATTTAAATGTTACAGATTATTCTTGATGTCCGTTTTATAACTTGACAGTCCAAGGACGGTCACAAGTGGTTTTTGAAACCAATCTGATGATCATGCACCAATATTAAAATTCATGTAACGGCCACAGATTGAGCTCATTAGAATTATCTGAGAATTGAAAGAGAATTATCTATATACTGAGACTTCAAAAAATAAACGGAATCTTCGAATTAAACAAAAATCAAAATTGTAAACTTAAAGAAGTTTTCAAAAACTGTTTACTGAGATAACTACAGAAGAAAAGTTTTTTTTTCGATATTGGACATCGATCATGAATTGGCGGGAAAAAGGGCTGTTCATAAGAGGGGTCAACGTAGTTTATGAACATCCTCATTCACATGGTTTCTATTGTTTAGGTATGAATGTTTTCAGATTTTTGTTTTTTGCAGAACAGCTTTTTGACGTGTTTGTCTGAAGTTGAAAATACTTTTTAATGACTTACGTATAGAATCAATAATACTTTAATATACATCATTTATTACATTTATACAACCTAACAAGCACAAGTAGCAGAGTTTACTGTTCTTATAACATCATAAAAACCAGCGGCAAAAAATTAAAAAAAAAATGAGCATGAGATTCGAACACAGGTCTTTGGTGTGAAAGACTTATTACTTCCTAACTAGACCAACTCCGCTTGATAAAAGGTTAATAATAAGTATCTATCATGTTCTTGCCAAAGGCATGAAAATTATATTCTTGTGCAACACGCCTGCTTCGATCCGTCATAAAGAAGTTTTATAAGCAGCAATGCGTACATTTAATTGCCATAGTGTTATTTAAATGTATTTTCAACTACTTATAACTCATCCTGCACCTTTTCAGTTGCATTAATTTATGAGATGTCATAAAAGAGTGTTTTCAACTTTCTTTATAACAAACCTCCGAAAACCTCATATAAAAAATTGTCAATGACTGCGTGAAGTGACAGTCCGGCTCAATGGCGCCATCAATGTCCACGTCAATCTGGAAAGTGCGGAATCTCTTCAAGAGCTTTATAAATTCAACTAAGATTGATTTTGCATACGACAAGTTTTATAGTGGTATTAAAACAATAAGATGCACGTTTAAATAACATTTAAAGTTAAAAGCAAAAGAAAACTATTTTGGAAAATGTTGAATTCTAGGAAGTATATAGAAAACATCTTTAAACCTCATATAAAACATGGGATGTTTTATGTATCACTTATAATACATTAATACAACAAGTCGTTCTAATTCTTTTTCAGAAAGATGTTTTGTGTGTTACTTGGGGGTCAAAAAATGGTTACAAAGCAACGCAGCAATAGCCACCAGAAGTGGATAGATAAGGAAATAAAAGCAGCGCAAGTGGTCATGGAGAACTTCAACCAGGATAGCGATAGTGTCAGGCAGGGCAGAAAGTGAGAACGGTGGCTTGAACAACTTGTTCCGGAACATCTACACCGAGGCAAAAGAACGTAAGAATTCCATAAGAACCACTTATGAATTTTAGCCACAAGAAATCGATATGAATTTCATAAAATTTGCCACATGAAAAATAATGTTGACAAAAAATAATTAAATGGAGCAGACTGAAGCCGAATTATGGACGTTGAGATTACGGTCCTGTGTCTGGACCACTCGTTCGTTAACGCTTGGTTAAATGGAAAGGCTAAAGGCGTATAAGAGCTATGTCCTTGTTTATGTTGTTATGAAAATCTTTTATAATTCACGCTTATGTTATTCATATGTGTCGTTCATAAGTCGAGCCTTATGAAATTAAGTCTATTTGCCTCAGTGTACTTTTATAGACCGTGAAAGATTTATATTCCAAATGATTCTCCCAAATCAATCATGGAGATCGATATGGAAAAATGATTGTCTCCCCGAGTACTAGGTTTATCAACAACGCAAGTTTCAAATGCTGCTGCACTGAACGGAATCTAGTCTTCAGCGACTGAAAATAAATAAAATCACAAACAATATATTATTGCTGTTTTAACGATGTTTTGGATTTAAATACACGGTAAGGAAAATACATGCCGAACATCTGGAAATACTATAAATTAGCAATGAAAAATTTGCAACGGCAAATTAATTTCTTTTGTTACAAGTTATAAGGCAGTGTTTATTAATAACGTAACGCTAAAATTCAAAATTTTTAAGCCACCCCCCTTGTAACTAAAC
>NW_027041550.1:0-43765 GCF_037179485.1 Ochlerotatus camptorhynchus
CCAGCCACACAAAAAAAAATCATCGAAAAATAAAAAAATGGAAAAAATAAATTTTAAATTTTTTTTTTCCATTTTCGATGCCAGCCACAAAAAAAATCATCGAAAAATAAAAAGAGACAAAAAAAAATTCTTTTCCCTTTTTCGGTGCCAGCCACACAAAAAAATCATCGAAAAATAAAAAAAAGGCGAAAAAAAAATTCTTAAATTTGTTTTCCCATTTTCGATGCCAGCCGCACAAAAAAATCATCGAAAAATAAAAAAGGCGAAAAAAATTTTTTTAATTTTTTTTTTCCATTTTCGATGCCATCCACAAAAAAAAATCATCGAAAAATAAAAAAATGGAAAAAAAAAAAATCTTGAATTTTTTTTCCCTTTTTCGGTGCCAGCCACACAAAAAAAATCATCGAAAAATAAAAAAGGCGAAAATTTTTTTTTAATTTTTTTTTCCATTTTCGATGCCAGCCACAAAAAAAAATCATCGAAAAATAAAATAAGACCAAAAAAAATTCTTTAATTTTATTTTCCCATTTTCGATGCCAGCCACACAAAAAAATCATCGAAAAATAAAAAAATGGAAATTTATTTTTTTTTCCTTTTTCGATGCCAGCCACAAAAAAAATCATCAAAAAATAAAAAAGGCAAAAAAAAATTCTTGAATTTTTTTCCCTTTTTCAGTGCCAGCCACACAAAAAAATCATCGAAAAATAAAAAAATGGAATTTTTTTTTTTTTTTTTTCATTTTCGATGCCAGCCACAAAAAAAAAATCATCGAAAAATAAAAAAATGGAAAAAAAAATTTAAATTTTTTTTTTTCCATTTTCGATGCCAGCCACAAAAAAAAATCATCGAAAAATAAAAAAGACAAAAAAAAAAAAATCTTGATTTTTTTCCCTTTTTGGTGCCAGCCACACACAAAAATCATCGAAAAATTAAAAAAGGCGAAAAAAAAAATTCTTAAATTTGTTTTCCCATTTTCGATGCCAGCCACAAAAAAAATCATCGAAAAATAAAAAAGGCAAAAAAAAATTCTTGAATTTTTTTCCCTTTTTCGGTGCCAGCCACACAAAAAAATCATCGAAAAATAAAAAAATGGAAATTTATTTTTTTTTATCCATTTTCGATGCCAGCCACAAAAAAAATCATCGAAAAATAAAAAAGGCGGAAAAAACTTCTTAATTTTTTTTTTTCCATTTCGTTGCCAGCCACACCAAAAAATCATCGAAAAATAATAAAGGCGAAAAAAAAATTTTTAATTTTTTTTTCCATTTTCGATGCCAGCCACAAAAAAAAATCATCGGAAAATAAAAAAGGCAAAAAACAATTCTTGAATTTTTTTTTCCCTTTTTCGGTGCCAGCCACACAAAAAAATCATCGAAAAATAAAAAAATGGAAATTAATTTTTTTTTTTCATTTTCGATGCCAGCCACAAAAAAAATCATCAAAAAAAAAATTCTTGATTTTTTTTCCCTTTTTTGGTGCCAGCCACACACAAAAATCATCGAAAAATAAGAAAAGGCGAAAAAAAAATTCTTAAATATGTTTTCCCATTTTCGATGCCAGCCACACAAAAAAATCATCGAAAAATAAAAAAGCCGAAAAAAAAATTTTTAATTTTTTTTTCCATTTTCGATGCCAGCCACAAAAAAAATCATCGAAAAATAAAAAAAGGCGAAAAAAAAATTCTTAAATTTGTTTTCCCATTTTCGATGCCAGCCACACAAAAAAATCATCGAAAAATAAAAAAAGCGAAAAAAAAATTTTTAATTTTTTTTTTCCATTTTTGATGCCAGCTACAAAAAAAAATCATCGAAAAATAAAAGAATGGAAAAAAATTATTTCTTTTTTTTCTATTTTCGATGCCAGCCACAAAAAAAATCATCGAAAAATAAAAGAGACAAAAAAAAAAAAATTGAATTTTTTTTCCCTTTTTCGGTGCCAGCCACACAAAAAAATCATCGAAAAATAAAAAAAAAGGCGAAAAAAAAATTCTTAAATTTGTTTTCCCATTTTCGATGCCAGCCACACAAAAAAAATCATCGAAAAATAAAAAAGGCGAAAAATTTTTTTTAATTTTTTTTTTACCATTTTCGATGCCAGCCACAAAAAAAAAATCATCGAAAAATAAAAAAGACCAAAAAAAATTCTTTAATTTTATTTTCCCATTTTCGATGCCAACCACACCAAAAAATCATCGAAAAATAAAAAGAAGGCGAAAAAAAAAAATTTAATTTTTTTTTCCATTTTTGATGCCAGCCACACAAAAAAATCATCGAAAAATAAAAAAATGGAAAAAAAAAATTTAATTTTTTTTTCCATTTCGATGCCAGCCACAAAAAAAATCATCGAAAAATAAAAAAGGCAAAAAAAAAAATCTTGAATTTTTTTCCCTTTTTCGGTGCCAGCCACACAAAAAAATCATCGAAAAATAAAAAAAAGGCGAAAAAAAAATTCTTAAATTTGTTTTCCCATTTTCGATGCCAGCCACACAAAAAAATCATCGAAAAATAAAAAAGGCGAAAAAAAATTTTTTAATTTTTTTTTTCCATTTTCGATGCCAGCCACAAAAAAAAATCATCGAAAAATAATAAAGGCGAAAAAAAAATTTTTAATTTTTTTTTTTCCATTTTCGATGCCAGCCACAAAAAAAAATCATCGGAAAATAAAAAAGGCAAAAAAAAAATCTTGAATTTTTTTCCCTTTTTCGGTGCCAGCCACACAAAAAAATCATCAAAAAAAAAAAAAAAGGCGAAAAAAAAATTCTTAAATTTGTTTTCCCATTTTCGATGCCAGCCACACAAAAAAATCATCGAAAAATAAAAAAGGCGAAAAAAAAAATTTTAATTTTTTTTTTTCCATTTTCGATGCCAGCCACAAGAAAAATCATCGAAAAATAAAAAAAAGGCGAAAAAAAATGTCTTAAATTTTATTTACCCATTTTCGATGCCAGCCACAGCAAAAAATCATCGAAAAATTAAAAAAGGCGAAAAAATTTTTTTTAATTTTTTTTTCCATTTTCGATGCCAGCCACACCAAAAAATCATCGAAAAATAAAAAAAGGCGAAAAAAAAATTCTTAAATTTGTTTTCCCATTTTCGATGCCAGCCACACAAAAAAATCATCGAAAAATAAAAAAGGCGAAAAAAAAATTTTTAATTTATTTTTCCATTTTCGATGCCAGCCACAAAAAAAAATCATCGAAAAGCAAAAAAATGGAAAAAAAAAATTTTAAATTTTTTTTTCGCCTTTTTTTTTTATTTTTCGATGATTTTTTTTTGTAGCAGGCATCGAAAATGGAAAAAAAAAATAAAAAATTTTTTTTCGCCTTTTTTATTTTTCGATGATTTTTTTTTGTGTGGCTGGCATCGAAAATGGGAAAACAAATTTAAGAATTTTTTTTTCCCCTTTTTTATTTTTCGATGATATTTTCTGTGTGGCTGGCACCGAAAAAGGGAAAAAAATTCAAGAATTTTTTTTCCCTAAAATCATCGAAAAGCAAAAAAATGGAAAAAAAAAATTTTAAAATTTTTTTTTTCCAGTTTCGATGCCAGCCACAAAAAAAAATCATCGAAAAATAAAGAAGACAAAAAACAAAAATCTTGAATTTTTTTCCCTTTTTCGGTGCCAGCCACACAAAAAAATCATCGAAAAATAAAAAAAGGCGAAAAAAAAATTCTTAAATTTGTTATCCCATTTTTGATGCCAGCCACACAAAAAAATCATCGAAAAATAAAAAAGGCGAAAAAAAAATTTATATTTTTTTTTTCATTTTCGATGCCACCTACAAAAAAAAATCATCGAATAATAGAAAAAGGCGAAAAAAAATTCTTAAATTTTATTTTCCCATTTTCCCACACAAAAAAATCATCGAAAAATAAAAAAATGGAAATTTATTTTTTTTTCATTTTCGATGCCAGCCACAAAAAAAAATCATCGAAAAATAAAAAAATGGAAAAAAAATTTTAAATTTTTTTTTTCTATTTTCGATGCCAGCCACAAAAAAAATCATCAAAAAAAAATTCTTGATTTTTTTCCCTTTTTTGGTGCCAGCCACACACAAAAATCATCGAAAAATAAGAAAAGGCGAAAAAAAAATTCTTAAATTTGTTTTCCCATTTTCGATACCAGCCACACAAAAAAATCATCGAAAAATAAAAAAGGCGAAAAAATTTATATTTTTTTTTTCATTTTCGATGCCAGCTACAAAAAAAAATCATCGAATAATAGAAAAAGGCGAAAAAAAATTCTTAAATTTTATTTTCCCATTTTCCCACACCAAAAAATCATCGAAAAATAAAAAGAAGGCGAAAAAAAAATTCTTAAATTTGTTATCCCATTTTTGATGCCAGCCACACAAAAAAATCATCGAAAAATAAAAAAGGCGAAAAAAAAATTTATATTTTTTTTTTCATTTTCGATGCCAGCTACAAAAAAAAATCATCGAATAATAGAAAAAGGCGAAAAAAAATTCTTAAATTTTATTTTCCCATTTTCCCACACAAAAAAATCATCGAAAAATAAAAAAATGGAAATTTATTTTTTTTTCATTTTCGATGCCAGCCACAAAAAAAAATCATCGAAAAATAAAAAAATGGAAAAAAAATTTTAAATTTTTTTTTTCTATTTTCGATGCCAGCCACAAAAAAAATCATCAAAAAAAAAATTCTTGATTTTTTTCCCTTTTTTGGTGCCAGCCACACACAAAAATCATCGAAAAATAAGAAAAGGCGAAAAAAAAATTCTTAAATTTGTTTTCCCATTTTCGATACCAGCCACACAAAAAAATCATCGAAAAATAAAAAAGGCGAAAAAAAAAAATTTTAATGTTTTTTTTTCCATTTTCGATGCCAGCCACAAAAAAAAATCATCGAAAAATAAAAAAAAGGCGAAAAAAAATGTCTTAAATTTTATTTACCCATTTTCGATGCCAGCCACACCAAAAAATCATCGAAAAATTAAAAAAGGCGAATTTTTTTTTTTGTATTTTTTTTCCATTTTCGATGCCAGCCACACCAAAAAATCATCGAAAAATAAAAAAAGGCGAAAAAAAAATTCTTAAATTTGTTTTCCCATTTTCGATGCCAGCCACACAAAAAAATCATCGAAAAATAAAAAAGGCGAAAAAAAAATTTTAATTTATTTTTCCATTTTCGATGCCAGCCACAAAAAAAATCATCGAAAAGCAAAAAAATGGAAAAAAAGAATTTTAAATATTTTTTTCGCCTTTTTTTTTATTTTTCGATGATTTTTTTTTTGTAGCAGGCATCGAAAATGGAAAAAAAAAATTAAAAATTTTTTTTTCGCCTTTTTTATTTTTCGATGATTTTTTTTGTGTGGCAGGCATCGAAAATGGGAAAACAAATTTAAGAATTTTTTTTTCCCCTTTTTTTATTTTTCGATGATATTTTCTGTGTGGCTGGCACCGAAAAAGGGAAAAAAAATTCAAGATTTTTTTTTTTGCCTTTTTTATTTTTTGATGATTTTTTTTGTGGCTGGCATCGAAAAAGGGAAAAAAATTCAAGAATTTTTTTTCCCTAAAATCATCGAAAAGCAAAAAAATGGAAAAAAAAAATTTTAAATTTTTTTTTCCAGTTTCGATGCCACCACAAAAAAAAATCATCGAAAAATAAAAGAAGACAAAAAAAAAAATCTTGAATTTTTTTCCCTTTTTCGGTGCCAGCCACACAAAAAAATCATCGAAAAATAAAAAAAGGCGAAAAAAAAATTTCTTAAATTTGTTATCCCATTTTGATGCCAGCCACACAAAAAAATCATCGAAAAATAAAAAAGGCGAAAAAAAAATTTATATTTTTTTTTCGTTTTCGATGCCAGCTACAAAAAAAAATCATCGAAAAATAGAAAAAGGCGAAAAAAAATTCTTAAATTTTATTTTCCCATTTTCCCACACCAAAAAATCATCGAAAAATAAAAAGAAGGCGAAAAAAAAATTTTAAATTTTTTTTTTTTCCATTTTCGATGCCAGCCACACCAAAAAATCATCGAAAAATAAAAAAGACGAAAAAAAAAATTTTAATTTTTTTTTTCCATTTTCGATGCCAGCCACACAAAAAAATCATGGAAAAATAAAAAAATGGAAATTTTGTTTTTTTTTTTTCATTTCGATGCCAGCCACAAAAAAAAATCATCGAAAAATAAAAAAGGCAAAAAAAAAATTCTTGATTTTTTTCCCTTTTTCGGTGCCAGCCACACAAAAAAAATCATCGAAAAATAAAAAAATGGAAATTTTTTTTTTTTCATTTTCGATGCCAGCCACAAAAAAAAAATCATCGAAAAATAAAAAAATGGAAAAAAAATTTTAAATTTTTTTTTTTCTATTTTCGATGCCAGCCACAAAAAAAAATCATCAAAAAAAAATTCTTGATTTTTTTCCCTTTTTTGGTGCCAGCCACACACAAAAATCATCGAAAAATAAGAAAAGGCGAAAAAAAAAATTCTTAAATTTGTTTTCCCATTTTCGATACCAGCCACACAAAAAAATCATCGAAAAATAAAAAAGGCGAAAAAAAAAAATTTTAATGTTTTTTTTCCATTTTCGATGCCAGCCACAAAAAAAAATCATCGGAAAATAAAAAAAAGGCGAAAAAAAATGTCTTAAATTTTATTTACCCATTTTCGATGCCAGCCACACCAAAAAATCATCGAAAAATTAAAAAAGGCGAATTTTTTTTTTTTATTTTTATTCCATTTTCCGATGCCAGCCACACCAAAAAATCATCGAAAAATAAAAAAAGGCGAAAAAAAAATTCTTAAATTTGTTTTCCCATTTTCGATGCCAGCCACACAAAAAAATCATCGAAAAATAAAAAAGGTGAAAAAAAAATTTTAATTTATTTTTCCATTTTCAATGCCAGCCACAAAAAAAATCATCGAAAAGCAAAAAAATGGAAAAAAAGAATTTTAAATATTTTTTTCGCCTTTTTTTTTATTTTTCGATGATTTTTTTTTGTAGCAGGCATCGAAAATGGAAAAAAAAAATTAAAAATTTTTTTTTCGCCTTTTTTATTTTTCGATGATTTTTTTTTGTGTGGCAGGCATCGAAAATGGGAAAACAAATTTAAGAATTTTTTTTCCCCTTTTTTTATTTTTCGATGATATTTTCTGTGTGGCTGGCACCGAAAAAGGGAAAAAAAAATTCAAGATTTTTTTTTTTGCCTTTTTTATTTTTTGATGATTTTTTTTTGTGGCTGGCATCGAAAATGGAAAAAAAAAATTAAAATTTTTTTTTCCATTTTTTTATTTTTCGATGATTTTTTGGTGTGGCTGATTTTTTTCCCTTTTTGGTGCCAGCCACAAAAAAAAATCATCAAAAAATAAAAAAGGCAAAAAAAAAAATCTTGAATTTTTTTTCCCTTTTTCGGTGCCAGCCACACAAAAAAAAAATCATCGAAAAATAAAAAAATGGAAAAAATAAATTTTAAATTTTTTTTTCCATTTTCGATGCCAGCCACAAAAAAAATCATCGAAAAATAAAAAAAGACAAAAAAAAATTCTTTTCCCTTTTTCGGTGCCAGCCACACAAAAAAATCATCGAAAAATAAAAAAAAGGCGAAAAAAAAATTCTTAAATTTGTTTTCCCATTTTCGATGCCAGCCACACAAAAAAATCATCGAAAAATAAAAAAGGCGAAAAAATTTTTTTTAATTTTTTTTTTCCATTTTCGATGCCATCCACAAAAAAAAATCATCGAAAAATAAAAAAATGGAAAAAAAAATTTAAATTTTTTTTTTTCCATTTTCGATGCCAGCCACAAAAAAAATCATCGAAAAATAAAAAAGACACAAAAAAAAAAAATCTTGATTTTTTTCCCTTTTTGGTGCCAGCCACAAAAAAAAATCATCAAAAAATAAAAAAGGCAAAAAAAAAATCTTGAATTTTTTTTCCCTTTTTCGGTGCCAGCCACACAAAAAAAAATCATCGAAAAATAAAAAAATGGAAAAAATAAATTTTAAATTTTTTTTTCCATTTTCGATGCCAGCCACAAAAAAAATCATCGAAAAATAAAAAGAGACAAAAAAAAATTCTTTTCCCTTTTTCGGTGCCAGCCACACAAAAAAATCATCGAAAAATAAAAAAAAGGCGAAAAAAAAAATTCTTAAATTTGTTTTCCCATTTTCGATGCCAGCCGCACAAAAAAATCATCGAAAAATAAAAAAAGGCGAAAAAAATTTTTTTAATTTTTTTTTTTCCATTTTCGATGCCATCCACAAAAAAAAATCATCGAAAAATAAAAAAATGGAAAAAAAAAAATCTTGAATTTTTTTTCCCTTTTTCGGTGCCAGCCACACAAAAAAAATCATCGAAAAATAAAAAAGGCGAAAAATTTTTTTTAATTTTTTTTTTCCATTTTCGATGCCAGCCACAAAAAAAAATCATCGAAAAATAAAATAAGACCAAAAAAAAATCTTTAATTTTATTTTCCCATTTTCGATGCCAGCCACACAAAAAAATCATCGAAAAATAAAAAAATGGAAATTTATTTTTTTTTTCCTTTTTCGATGCCAGCCACAAAAAAAATCATCAAAAAATAAAAAAGGCAAAAAAAAATTCTTGAATTTTTTTCCCTTTTTCGGTGCCAGCCACACAAAAAAATCATCGAAAAATAAAAAAATGGAATTTTTTTTTTTTTTTTCATTTTCGATGCCAGCCACAAAAAAAAATCATCGAAAAATAAAAAAATGGAAAAAAAAATTTAAATTTTTTTTTTTCCATTTTCGATGCCAGCCACAAAAAAAAATCATCGAAAAATAAAAAAGACAAAAAAAAAAAAAATCTTGATTTTTTTCCCTTTTTGGTGCCAGCCACACACAAAAATCATCGAAAAATTAAAAAAGGCGAAAAAAAAAATTCTTAAATTTGTTTTCCCATTTTCGATGCCAGCCACAAAAAAAATCATCGAAAAATAAAAAAGGCAAAAAAAAATTCTTGAATTTTTTTCCCTTTTTCGGTGCCAGCCACACAAAAAAATCATCGAAAAATAAAAAAATGGAAATTTATTTTTTTTTATCCATTTTCGATGCCAGCCACAAAAAAAATCATCGAAAAATAAAAAAGGCGGAAAAAACTTCTTAATTTTTTTTTCCATTTCGTTGCCAGCCACACCAAAAAATCATCGAAAAATAATAAAGGCGAAAAAAAAAATTTTAATTTTTTTTTCCATTTTCGATGCCAGCCACAAAAAAAAATCATCGGAAAATAAAAAAATGGAAAAATTTTTTTATATCTTTTTTTTTTCTATTTTCGATGCCAGCCACAAAAAAAATCATCGAAAAATAAAAAAGGCGAAAAAAAAAATTCTTAAATTTGTTTTCCCATTTTCGATGCCAGCCACACAAAAAAATCATCGAAAAATAAAAAAGGCGAAAAAAAAATTTTAATTTTTTTTTCCATTTTTGATTCCAGCCACAAAAAAAAATCATCGAAAAATAAAAAAATGGAAAAAAAAATTATTTCTTTTTTTTCTATTTTCGATGCCAGCCACAAAAAAAATCATCGAAAAATAAAAGAGACAAAAAAAAAATCTTGAATTTTTTTTCCATTTTCGATGCCAGCCACAAAAAAAATCATCGAAAAATAAAAAAAGGCGAAAAAAAAATTCTTAAATTTGTTTTCCCATTTTCGATGCCAGCCACTCAAAAAAATCATCGAAAAATAAAAAAGGCGAAAAAAAATTTTTAATTTTTTTTTCCATTTTCGGTGCCAGCCACACCAAAAAATCATCGAAAAATAAAAAAGGCGAAAAAAAAAATTTTAATTTTTTTTCCATTTTTGATGCCAGCTACACAAAAAAATCATCGAAAAATAAAAAAATGGAATTTTTTTTTTTTTTCCATTCCGATGCCAGCCACAAAAAAAAATCATCGAAAAATAAAAAAGGCAAAAAAAAATTCTTGAATTTTTTTTCCCTTTTTCGGTGCCAGCCACACAAAAAAATCATCGAAAAATAAAAAAATGGAAATTTATTTTTTTTCTTCATTTTCGATGCCAGCCACAAAAAAAAATCATCGAAAAATAAAAAATGGAAAAAAAAAATTTAAATTTTTTTTTTCTATTTTCGATGCCAGCCACAAAAAAAATCATCGGAAAATAAAAAAGACAAAAAAAAAAAAATCTTGAATTTTTTTCCCTTTTTCGGTGCCAGCCACACAAAAAAATCATCGAAAAATAAAAAAAAAGGCGAAAAAAAAAATTCTTAAATTTGTTTTCCCATTTTCGATGCCAGCCACACAAAAAAAATCATCGAAAAATAAAAAAGGCGAAAAAAATTTTTTAAATTTTTTTTTCCATTTTCGATGCCAGCCACAAAAAAAATCATCGAAAAATAAAAAAAGACCAAAAAAAATTCTTTAATTTTATTTTCCCATTTTCGATGCCAGCCACACCAAAAAATCATCAAAAATTAAAAAGAAGGCGAAAAAAAAAATTTAATTTTTTTTTCCATTTTTGATGCCAGCTACAAAAAAAAATCATCGAAAAATAAAAAAATGGAAAAAAAAATTTAATTTTTTTTTTTCCATTTCGATGCCAGCCACAAAAAAAATCATCGAAAAATAAAAAAGGCAAAAAAAAATTCTTGAATTTTTTTCCCTTTTTCGGTGCCAGCCACACAAAAAAATCATCGAAAAATAAAAAAATTGAATTTTTTTTTTTTTTTTTCATTTTCGATGCCAGCCACAAAAAAAAAATCATCGAAAAATAAAAAAAAGGCGAAAAAAAATGTCTTAAATTTTATTTACCCATTTTCGATGCCAGCCACACCAAAAAATCATCGAAAAATTAAAAAAGGCGAAATTTTTTTTTTTTATTTTTTTCCATTTTCGATGCCAGCCACACCAAAAAATCATCGAAAAATAAAAAAGGCGAAAAAAAAAATTTTAATTTATTTTTCCATTTTCGATGCCAGCCACAAAAAAAATCATCGAAGAGCAAAAAAATGGAAAAAAAGAATTTTAAATTTTTTTTTCGCCTTTTTTTTTATTTTTCGATGATTTTTTTTTGTAGCAGGCATCGAAAATGGAAAAAAAAAATTAAAAATTTTTTTTTCGCCTTTTTTATTTTTCGATGATTTTTTTTGTGTGGCAGGCATCGAAAATGGGAAAACAAATTTAAGAATTTTTTTTTCCCCTTTTTTTATTTTTCGATGATATTTTCTGTGTGGCTGGCACCGAAAAAGGGAAAAAAAATCAAGAATTTTTTTCCCTAAAATCATCGAAAAGCAAAAAAATGGAAAAAAAAAAATTAAATTTTTTTTTTTCCAGTTTCGATGCCAGCCACAAAAAAAAATCATCGAAAAATAAAGAAGACAAAAAAAAATCTTGAATTTTTTTCCCTTTTTCGGTGCCAGCCACACAAAAAAATCATCGAAAAATAAAAAAAGGCGAAAAAAAAATTCTTAAATTTTGTTTTCCCATTTTTGATGCCAGCCACACAAAAAAATCATCGAAAAATAAAAAAGGCGAAAAAAAAAATTTATATTTTTTTTTCATTTTCGATGCCAGCTACAAAAAAAAATCATCGAAAAATAGAAAAAGGCGAAAAAAAATTCTTAAATTTTATTTTCCCATTTTCCCGCACCAAAAAATCATCGAAAAATAAAAAGAATACGAAAAAAAATTTTTTAATTTTTTTTTTTCCATTTTCGATGCCAGCCACACCAAAAAATCATCGAAAAATAAAAAAGGCGAAAAAAAAAATTTTAATTTTTTTTTCCATTTTCGATGCCAGCCACACAAAAAAATCATGGAAAAATAAAAAAATGGAAATTTTGTTTTTTTTTTTTCATTTCGATGCCAGCCACAAAAAAAAATCATCGAAAAATAAAAAAGGCAAAAAAAAAAATTCTTGATTTTTTTCCCTTTTTCGGTGCCAGCCACACAAAAAAATCATCGAAAAATAAAAAAATGGAAATTTATTTTTTTTTCATTTGCGATGCCGGCCACAAAAAAAAATCATCGAAAAATAAAAAAATGGAACAAAAAAATTTAAATTTTTTTTTTCTATTTTCGATGCCAGCCACAAAAAAATCATCAAAAAAAAATTCTTGATTTTTTTTCCCTTTTTTGGTGCCAGCCACACACAAAAATCATCGAAAAATAAAAAAATGGAAATTTATTTTTTTTTCATTTTCGATGCCGGCCACAAAAAAAAATCATCGAAAAATAAAAAAATGGAACAAAAAAATTTAAATTTTTTTTTTTCTATTTTCGATGCCAGCCACAAAAAAATCATCAAAAAAAAATTCTTGATTTTTTTTCCCTTTTTTTGTGCCAGCCACACACAAAAATCATCGAAAAATAAGAAAAGGCGAAAAAAAATTCTTAAATTTGTTTTCCCATTTTCGATGCCAGCCACACCAAGAAATCATCACAAAATAAAAAAATGGAAAAAAAAAATTAATTTTTTTTTTCCATTTTCGATGCCAGCCACAAAAAAAATCATCAAAAAATAAAAAAGGCAAAAAAAAAAATCTTGAATTTTTTTTTTCCCTTTTTCGGTGCCAGCCACACAAAAAAAAATCATCGAAAAATAAAAAAAGGGAAAAAATAAATTTTAAATTTTTTTTTCCATTTTCGATGCCAGCCACAAACAAAATCATCGAAAAATAAAAAAAGACAAAATAAAATTCTTTTTCCTTTTTCGGTGCCAGCCACACAAAAAAATCATCGAAAAATAAAAAAAAGGCGAAAAAAAAATTCTTAAATTTGTTTTCCCATTTTCGATGCCAGCCACACAAAAAAATCATCGAAAAATAAAAAAGGCGAAAAAAATTTTTTTAATTTTTTTCTTCCATTTTCGATGCCATCCACAAAAAAAAATCATCGAAAAATAAAAAAATGGAAAAAAAAAAAATCTTGAATTTTTTTTCCCTTTTTCGGTGCCAGCCACACAAAAAAATCATCGAAAAATAAAAAAAAAGGCGAAAAAAAAATTCTTAAATTTGTTTTCCCATTTTCGATGCCAGCCACACAAAAAAAAATAATCGAAAAATAAAAAAGGTGAAAAAAATTTTTTAATTTTTTTTTTCCATTTTCGATGCCAGCCACAAAAAAAAAATCATCGAAAAATAAAAAAAGACCAAAAAAAAATTCTTTAATTTTATTTTCCCATTTTCGATGCCAGCCACACAAAAAAATCATCGAAAAATAAAAAAATGGAAATTTATTTTTTTTTTTCCTTTTTCGATGCCAGCCACAAAAAAAATCATCAAAAAATAAAAAAGGCAAAAAAAAATTCTTGAATTTTTTTCCCTTTTTCGGTGGCAGCCACACAAAAAAATCATCGAAAAATAAAAAAATGGAAATTTATTTTTTTTTTTTTTCATTTTCGATGCCAGCCACAAAAAAAAAATCATCGAAAAATAAAAAAATGGAAAAAAAAATTTAAATTTTTTTTTTCCATTTTCGATGCCAGCCACAAAAAAAAATCATCGAAAAATAAAAAAGACAAAAAAAAAAAAATCTTGATTTTTTTCCCTTTTTGGTGCCAGCCACACACAAAAATCATCGAAAAATTAAAAAAGGCGAAAAAAAAAATTCTTAAATTTGTTTTCCCATTTTCGATGCCAGCCACAAAAAAAATCATCGAAAAATAAAAAAGGCAAAAAAAAATTCTTGAATTTTTTTCCCTTTTTCGGTGCCAGCCACACAAAAAAATCATCGAAAAATAAAAAAATGGAATTTTTTTTTTTTTTATCCATTTTCGATGCCAGCCACAAAAAAAATCATCGAAAAATAAAAAAGGCGGAAAAAACTTCTTAATTTTTTTTTTCCATTTCGTTGCCAGCCACACCAAAAAATCATCGAAAAATAATAAAGGCGAAAAAAAAATTTTTAATTTTTTTTTTCCATTTTCGATGCCAGCCACAAAAAAAAATCATCGGAAAATAAAAAAATGGAAAAAAAATTTTATTTCTTTTTTTTTTCTATTTTCGATGCCAGCCACAAAAAAAATCATCGAAAAATAAAAAAATGGAAAAAAAAATTATTTCTTTTTTTTTTCTATTTTCGATGCCAGCCAAAAAAAAATCATCGAAAAATAAAAGAGACAAAAAAAAAAAAATCTTGAATTTTTTTCCCTTTTTCGGTGCCAGCCACACAAAAAAATCATCGAAAAATTAAAAAAGGCGAAAAAAAAATTCTTAAATTTGTTTTCCCATTTTCAATGCCAGCCACACAAGAAAATCATCGAAAAATAAACAAAAGGCGAAAAAAAAATTTTAATTTTTTTTTCCATTTTTGATGCCAGCCACAAAAAAAATCATCGAAAAATAAAAAAATGGAAAAAAAAATTATTTCTTTTTTTTCTATTTTCGATGCCAGCCAAAAAAAAAATCATCGAAAAATAAAAGAGACAAAAAAAAAAAATCTTGAATTTTTTTCCCTTTTTCGGTGCCAGCCACACAAAAAAATCATCGAAAAATAAAAAAAGGCGAAAAAAAAAATTCTTAAATTTGTTTTCCCATTTTCGATGCCAGCCACACAAAAAAATCATCGAAAAATAAAAAAGGCGAAAAAAAAATTTTAATTTTTTTTTCCATTTTTAATGCCAGCCACAAAAAAAATCATCGAAAAATAAAAAAATGGAAAAAAAATTATTTCTTTTTTTTTTCTATTTTCGATGCCAGCCACAAAAAAAATCATCGAAAAATAAAAGAGACAAAAAAAAAAATCTTGAATTTTTTTTCCCTTTGTCGGTGCCAGCCACACAAAAAAATCATCGAAAAATTAAAAAAGGCGAAAAAAAAATTCTTAAATTTGTTTTCCCATTTTCGATGCCAGCCACACAAGAAAATCATCGAAAAATAAACAAAAGGCGAAAAAAAATTTTTTTAATTTTTTTTTCCATTTTCGATGCCAGCCACAAAAAAAATCATCGAAAAATAAAAAAAGGCGAAAAAAAAATTCTTAAATTTGTTTTCCCATTTTCGATGCCAGCCACTCAAAAAAATCATCGAAAAATAAAAAAGGCGAAAAAAATTTTTTAATTTTTTTTTCCATTTTTGATGCCAGCCACAAAAAAAATCATCGAAAAATAAAAAAATGGAAAAAAAAATTATTTCTTTTTTTTTTCTATTTTCGATGCCAGCCAAAAAAAAAATCATCGAAAAATAAAAGAGACAAAAAAAAAAAATCTTGAATTTTTTTCCCTTTTTCGGTGCCAGCCACACAAAAAAATCATCGAAAAATTAAAAAAGGCGAAAAAAAATTCTTAAATTTGTTTTCCCATTTTCGATGCCAGCCACACAAGAAAATCATCGAAAAATAAACAAAAGGCGAAAAATTTTTTTTTTAATTTTTTTTTCCATTTTCGATGCCAGCCACAAAAAAAATCATCGAAAAATAAAAAAAGGCGAAAAAAAAATTCTTAAATTTGTTTTCCCATTTTCGATGCCAGCCACACAAAAAAATCATCGAAAAATAAAAAAGGCGAAAAAATTTTTTTTAATTTTTTTTCCATTTTTGATGCCAGCCACAAAAAAAATCATCGAAAAATAAAAAAATGGAAAAAAATTTTTATTTCTTTTTTTTTCTATTTTCGATGCCAGCCACAAAAAAAATCATCAAAAAATAAAAAAAGGCGAAAAAAAAATTCTTAAATTTGTTTTCCCATTTTCGATGCCAGCCACACAAGAAAATCATCGAAAAATAAACAAAAGGCGAAAAAAAATTTTTTTAATTTTTTTTTTCCATTTTCGATGCCAGCCACAAAAAAAATCATCGAAAAATAAAAAAAGGCGAAAAAAAATTCTTAAATTTGTTTTCCCATTTTCGATGCCAGCCACACAAAAAAATCATCGAAAAATAAAAAAGGCGAAAAAAATTTTTTTAATTTTTTTTTTCCATTTTTGATGCCAGCCACAAAAAAAATCATCGAAAAATAAAAAAATGGAAAAAAAATTTTATTTCTTTTTTTTTCTATTTTCGATGCCAGCCACAAAAAAAATCATCGAAAAATAAAAAAGACAAAAAAAAAAAAAATCTTGAATTTTTTTCCGTTTTTCGGTGCCAGCTACACAAAAAAATTTATATTTTTTTTCCATTTCGATGCCAGCCACAAAAAAAATCATCGAAAAATAAAAAAGGCAAAAAAAAATTCTTGAATTTTTTTCCCTTTTTCGGTGCCAGCCACAAAAAAAAATCATCGAAAAATAAAAAAATGGAATTTTTTTTTTTTTTTTTAATTTTTTTTTCCAGTTTCGATGCCAGCCAATAAAAAAAAATCATCGAAAAATAAAGAGGACAAAAAAAAATTCTTGAATTTTTTTCCCTTTTTCGGTGCCAGCCACACAAAAAAATCATCGAAAAATAAAAAAGGCGAAAAAAAAAATTTATATTCTTTTTTTCCATTTTCGATGCCAGCTACAAAAAAAAATCATCGAAAAATAGCAAAAGGCGAAAAAAAATTCTTAAATTTTATTTTCCCATTTTCCCACACCAAAAAATCATCGAAAAATAAAAAGAAGGCGAAAAAATTTTTTTAATTTTTTTTTTCCATTTTCGATGCCAGCCACAAAAAAAAATCATCGAAAAATAAAAAAGGCGAAAAAAAAATTTTAATTTTTTTTTCCATTTTTGATGCCAGCTACACAAAAAAATCATCGAAAAATAAAAAAATGGATTTTTTTTTTCCATTTCGATGCCAGCCACAAAAAAAAATCATCGAAAAATAAAAAAGGCAAAAAACAATTCTTGAATTTTTTTTCCCTTTTTCGGTGCCAGCCACACAAAAAAATCATCGAAAAATAAAAAAATGGAAATTAATTTTTTTTTTCATTTTCGATGCCAGCCACAAAAAAAATCATCAAAAAAAAATTCTTGATTTTTTTTCCCTTTTTTGGTGCCAGCCACACACAAAAATCATCGAAAAATAAGAAAAGGCGAAAAAAAAATTCTTAAATTTGTTTTCCCATTTTCGATGCCAGCCACACAAAAAAATCATCGAAAAATACAAAAGGCGAAAAAAAATTTTTTAATTTTTTTTTCCATCTTCGATGCCAGCCACAAAAAAAATCATCGAAAAATAAAAAAAGGCGAAAAAAAATTCTTAAATTTGTTTTCCCATTTTCGATGCCAGCCACACAAAAAAATCATTGAAAAATAAAAAAAGCGAAAAAAAAATTTTTAATTTTTTTTTTCATTTTTGATGCCAGCTACAAAAAAAATCATCGAAAAATAAAAAAATGCCAGCCACACAAAAAAATCATCGAAAAATAAAAAAAGGCGAAAAAAAAATTCTTAAATTTGTTTTCCCATATACGATGCCAGCCACACAAGAAAATCATCGAAAAATAAACAAAAGGCGAAAAAATTTTTTTTTAATTTTTTTTTCCATTTTCGATGCCAGCCACAAAAAAAAACATCGAAAAATAAAAAAAGGCGAAAAAAAAATTCTTAAATTTGTTTTCCCATTTTCGATGCCAGCCACACAAAAAAATCATCGAAAAATAAAAAAGGCGAAAAAAAATTTTTTAATTTTTTTTTCCATTTTTGATGCCAGCCACAAAAAAAATCATCGAAAAATAAAAAAATGGAAAAAAAATTTTATTTCTTTTTTTTCTATTTTCGATGCCAGCCACAAAAAAAATCATCGAAAAATAAAAAAGAAAAAAAAAAAAAATCTTGAATTTTTTTCCCTTTTTCGGTGCCAGCCACAAAAAAAATCATCGGAAAATAAAAAAATGGAAAAAAAAATTTATTTCTTTTTTTTTCTATTTTCGATGCCAGCCACAAAAAAAATCATCGAAAAATAAAAAAAGGCGAAAAAAAAATTCTTAAATTTGTTTTCCCATTTTCGATGCCAGCCACACAAAAAAATCATCGAAAAATAAAAAAGGCGAAAAAAAAATTTTTAATTTTTTTTTCCATTTTTGATGCCAGCCACAAAAAAAATCATCGAAAAATAAAAAAATGGAAAAAATTTTTTAATTCTTTTTTTTTTCTATTTTCGATGCCAGCCACAAAAAAAACATCGAAAAATAAAAAAGACAAAAAAAAAAAAAAATCTTGAATTTTTTTCCCTTTTTCGGTGCCAGCAACACAAAAAAATTTATATTTTTTTTTCCATTTCGATGCCAGCCACAAAAAAAATCATCGAAAAATAAAAAAGGCAAAAAAAAATTCTTGAATTTTTTCCCTTTTTCGGTGCAAGCCACAAAAAAAAAATCATCGAAAAATAAAAAAATAGAAATTTTTTTTTTTTTTTTTAATTTTTTTTTTCAGTTTCGATGCCAGCCAATAAAAAAAAATCATCGAAAAATAAAGAAGACAAAAAAAAATTCTTGAATTTTTTTCCCTTTTTCGGTGCCAGCCACACAAAAAAATCATCGAAAAATAAAAAAAGGCGAAAAAAAAATTCTTAAATTTGTTTTCCCATTTTTGATGCCAGCTACACAAAAAAATCATCGAAAAATAAAAAAGGCGAAAAAAAAATTTATATTTTTTTTTCCATTTTCGATGCCAGCTACAAAAAAAAAATCATCGAAAAATAGAAAAAGGCGAAAAAAAATTCTTAAATTTTATTTTCCCATTTTCGATGCCAGCCACACAAAAAAATCATCGAAAAATAAAAAAGGCGAAAAAAATTTTTTTAATTTTTTTTTTCCATTTTTGATGCCAGCCACAAAAAAAATCATCGAAAAATAAAAAAATGGAAAAAAAATTTTATTTCTTTTTTTTTCTATTTTCGATGCCAGCCACAAAAAAAATCATCGAAAAATAAAAAAGACAAAAAAAAAAAATCTTGAATTTTTTTCCGTTTTTCGGTGCCAGCTACACAAAAAAATTTATATTTTTTTTCCATTTCGATGCCAGCCACAAAAAAAATCATCGAAAAATAAAAAAGGCAAAAAAAAATTCTTGAATTTTTTTCCCTTTTTCGGTGCCAGCCACAAAAAAAAATCATCGAAAAATAAAAAAATGGAATTTTTTTTTTTTTTTTTAATTTTTTTTTTCCAGTTTCGATGCCAGCCAATAAAAAAAAATCATCGAAAAATAAAGAGGACAAAAAAAAATTCTTGAATTTTTTTCCCTTTTTCGGTGCCAGCCACACAAAAAAATCATCGAAAAATAAAAAAGGCGAAAAAAAAAATTTATATTTTTTTTTTCCATTTTCGATGCCAGCTACAAAAAAAAATCATCGAAAAATAGCAAAAGGCGAAAAAAAATTCTTAAATTTTATTTTCCCATTTTCCCACACCAAAAAATCATCGAAAAATAAAAAGAAGGCGAAAAATTTTTTTTAATTTTTTTTTTCCATTTTCGATGCCAGCCACAAAAAAAAATCATCGAAAAATAAAAAAGGCGAAAAAAAAATTTTAATTTTTTTTTCCATTTTTGATGCCAGCTACACAAAAAAATCATCGAAAAATAAAAAAATGGATTTTTTTTTTTTCCATTTCGATGCCAGCCACAAAAAAAAATCATCGAAAAATAAAAAAGGCAAAAAACAATTCTTGAATTTTTTTTCCCTTTTTCGGTGCCAGCCACACAAAAAAAATCATCGAAAAATAAAAAAATGGAAATTAATTTTTTTTTTTCATTTTCGATGCCAGCCACAAAAAAAATCATCAAAAAAAAATTCTTGATTTTTTTTTCCCTTTTTTGGTGCCAGCCACACACAAAAATCATCGAAAAATAAGAAAAGGCGAAAAAAAAATTCTTAAATTTGTTTTCCCATTTTCGATGCCAGCCACACAAAAAAATCATCGAAAAATACAAAAGGCGAAAAAAAAATTTTTAATTTTTTTTCCATCTTCGATGCCAGCCACAAAAAAAATCATCGAAAAATAAAAAAAGGCGAAAAAAAATTCTTAAATTTGTTTTCCCATTTTCGATGCCAGCCACACAAAAAAATCATCGAAAAATAAAAAAAGCGAAAAAAAAATTTTTAATTTTTTTTTCCATTTTTGATGCCAGCTACAAAAAAAATCATCGAAAAATAAAAAAATGCCAGCCACACAAAAAAATCATCGAAAAATAAAAAAAGGCGAAAAAAAAATTCTTAAATTTGTTTTCCCATATACGATGCCAGCCACACAAGAAAATCATCGAAAAATAAACAAAAGGCGAAAAAAATTTTTTTTAATTTTTTTTTCCATTTTCGATGCCAGCCACAAAAAAAAACATCGAAAAATAAAAAAAGGCGAAAAAAAAATTCTTAAATTTGTTTTCCCATTTTCGATGCCAGCCACACAAAAAAATCATCGAAAAATAAAAAAGGCGAAAAAAAATTTTTTAATTTTTTTTTCCATTTTTGATGCCAGCCACAAAAAAAATCATCGAAAAATAAAAAAATGGAAAAAAAAATTTATTTCTTTTTTTTTCTATTTTCGATGCCAGCCACAAAAAAAATCATCGAAAAATAAAAAAGAAAAAAAAAAAAATCTTGAATTTTTTTCCCTTTTTCGGTGCCAGCCACAAAAAAAATCATCGGAAAATAAAAAAATGGAAAAAAAAATTTATTTCTTTTTTTTTCTATTTTCGATGCCAGCCACAAAAAAAAATCATCGAAAAATAAAAAAAGGCGAAAAAAAAATTCTTAAATTTGTTTTCCCATTTTCGATGCCAGCCACACAAAAAAATCATCGAAAAATAAAAAAGGCGAAAAAAAAATTTTTAATTTTTTTTTCCATTTTTGATGCCAGCCACAAAAAAAATCATCGAAAAATAAAAAAATGGAAAATTTTTTTTAATTCTTTTTTTTTTTCTATTTTCGATGCCAGCCACAAAAAAAAACATCGAAAAATAAAAAAGACAAAAAAAAAAAAAATCTTGAATTTTTTTCCCTTTTTCGGTGCCAGCAACACAAAAAAATTTATATTTTTTTTCCATTTCGATGCCAGCCACAAAAAAAATCATCGAAAAATAAAAAAGGCAAAAAAAAATTCTTGAATTTTTTCCCTTTTTCGGTGCAAGCCACAAAAAAAAATCATCGAAAAATAAAAAAATAGAAATTTTTTTTTTTTTTTTAATTTTTTTTTTCAGTTTCGATGCCAGCCAATAAAAAAAAATCATCGAAAAATAAAGAAGACAAAAAAAAATTCTTGAATTTTTTTCCCTTTTTCGGTGCCAGCCACACAAAAAAATCATCGAAAAATAAAAAAAGGCGAAAAAAAAATTCTTAAATTTGTTTTCCCATTTTTGATGCCAGCTACACAAAAAAATCATCGAAAAATAAAAAAGGCGAAAAAAAAATTTATATTTTTTTTTCCATTTTCGATGCCAGCTACAAAAAAAAAATCATCGAAAAATAGAAAAAGGCGAAAAAAAATTCTTAAATTTTATTTTCCCATTTGCCCACACCAAAACATCATCGAAAAATAAAAAGAAGCGAAAAAAAATTTTTAATTTTTTTTTCCAGTTTCGATGCCAGCCACACCAAAAAATCATCGAAAAATAAAAAAGGCGAAAAAAAAAATTTTAATTTTTTTTTCCATTTTTGATGCCAGCTACACAAAAAAATAATCGAAAAATAAAAAAATTGAATTTTTTTTTTTTCCATTTCGATGCCAGCCACAAAAAAAAATCATCGAAAAATAAAAAAGGCAAAAAACAATTCTTGAATTTTTTTTTTCCCTTTTTCGGTGCCAGCCACACAAAAAAATCATCGAAAAATAAAAAAATGGAAATTAATTTTTTTTTTCATTTTCGATGCCAGCCACAAAAAAAATCATCAAAAACAAAATTCTTGATTTTTTTTTTCCCTTTTTTGGTGCCAGCCACACACAAAAATCATCGAAAAATAAGAAAAGGCGAAAAAAAAATTCTTAAATATGTTTTCCCATTTTCGATGCCAGCCACACAAAAAAATCATCGAAAAATAAAAAAGCCGAAAAAAAATTTTTTAATTTTTTTTTCCATTTTCGATGCCAGCCACAAAAAAAATCATCGAAAAATAAAAAAAGGCGAAAAAAAAATTCTTAAATTTGTTTTCCCATTTTCGATGCCAGCCACACAAAAAAATCATCGAAAAATAAAAAAAGCGAAAAAAAAATTTTTAATTTTTTTTTCCATTTTTGATGCCAGCTACAAAAAAAAATCATCGAAAAATAAAAGAATGGAAAAAAAAAATTATTTCTTTTTTTTTCTATTTTCGATGCCAGCCACAAAAAAAATCATCGAAAAATAAAAGAGACAAAAAAAAAAAATTGAATTTTTTTTCCCTTTTTTGGTGCCAGCCACACAAAAAAATCATCGAAAAATAAAAAAAAAGGCGAAAAAAAAATTCTTAAATTTGTTTTCCCATTTTCGATGCCAGCCACACAAAAAAAATCATCGAAAAATAAAAAAGGCGAAAAATTTTTTTTAATTTTTTTTTTACCATTTTCGATGCCAGCCACAAAAAAAAAATCATCGAAAAATAAAAAAAGACCAAAAAAAATTCTTTAATTTTATTTTCCCATTTTCGATGCCAACCACACCAAAAAATCATCGAAAAATAAAAAGAAGGCGAAAAAAAAAATTTAATTTTTTTTTTCCATTTTTGATGCCAGCCACACAAAAAAATCATCGAAAAATAAAAAAATGGAAAAAAAAAATTTAATTTTTTTTTCCATTTCGATGCCAGCCACAAAAAAAAATCATCGAAAAATAAAAAAGGCAAAAAAAAAATCTTGAATTTTTTTCCCTTTTTCGGTGCCAGCCACACAAAAAAATCATCGAAAAATAAAAAAAAGGCGACAAAAAAATTCTTAAATTTGTTTTCCCATTTTCGATGCCAGCCACACAAAAAAATCATCGAAAAATAAAAAAGGCGAAAAAAAAAATTTTAATTTTTTTTTTTCCATTTTCGATGCCAGCCACAAAAAAAAAATCATCGAAAAATAATAAAGGCGAAAAAAAAATTTTTAATTTTTTTTTTCCATTTTCGATGCCAGCCACAAAAAAAAATCATCGGAAAATAAAAAAGGCAAAAAAAAAATCTTGAATTTTTTTCCCTTTTTCGGTGCCAGCCACACAAAAAAATCATCAAAAAATAAAAAAAAGGCGAAAAAAAATGTCTTAAATTTTATTTACCCATTTTCGATGCCAGCCACAGCAAAAAATCATCGAAAAATTAAAAAAGGCAAAAAAATCATCAAAAAAAAATTCTTGATTTTTTTTTCCCTTTTTTGGTGCCAGCCACACACAAAAATCATCGAAAAATAAGAAAAGGCGAAAAAAAAATTCTTAAATTTGTTTTCCCATTTTCGATGCCAGCCACACAAAAAAATCATCGAAAAATACAAAAGGCGAAAAAAAAATTTTTAATTTTTTTTTCCATCTTCGATGCCAGCCACAAAAAAAATCATCGAAAAATAAAAAAAGGCGAAAAAAAATTCTTAAATTTGTTTTCCCATTTTCGATGCCAGCCACACAAAAAAATCATCGAAAAATAAAAAAAGCGAAAAAAAAATTTTTAATTTTTTTTTCCATTTTTGATGCCAGCTACAAAAAAAATCATCGAAAAATAAAAAAATGCCAGCCACACAAAAAAATCATCGAAAAATAAAAAAAGGCGAAAAAAAAATTCTTAAATTTGTTTTCCCATATACGATGCCAGCCACACAAGAAAATCATCGAAAAATAAACAAAAGGCGAAAAAAATTTTTTTTAATTTTTTTTTCCATTTTCGATGCCAGCCACAAAAAAAAACATCGAAAAATAAAAAAAGGCGAAAAAAAAATTCTTAAATTTGTTTTCCCATTTTCGATGCCAGCCACACAAAAAAATCATCGAAAAATAAAAAAGGCGAAAAAAAATTTTTTAATTTTTTTTTCCATTTTTGATGCCAGCCACAAAAAAAATCATCGAAAAATAAAAAAATGGAAAAAAAAAATTTATTTCTTTTTTTTTCTATTTTCGATGCCAGCCACAAAAAAAATCATCGAAAAATAAAAAAGAAAAAAAAAAAATCTTGAATTTTTTTCCCTTTTTCGGTGCCAGCCACAAAAAAAATCATCGGAAAATAAAAAAATGGAAAAAAAAATTTATTTCTTTTTTTTTCTATTTTCGATGCCAGCCACAAAAAAAATCATCGAAAAATAAAAAAAGGCGAAAAAAAAAATCTTAAATTTGTTTTCCCATTTTCGATGCCAGCCACACAAAAAAATCATCGAAAAATAAAAAAGGCGAAAAAAAAATTTTTAATTTTTTTTTCCATTTTTGATGCCAGCCACAAAAAAAATCATCGAAAAATAAAAAAATGGAAAATTTTTTTTAATTCTTTTTTTTTTTCTATTTTCGATGCCAGCCACAAAAAAAAACATCGAAAAATAAAAAAGACAAAAAAAAAAAAAAATCTTGAATTTTTTTCCCTTTTTCGGTGCCAGCAACACAAAAAAATTTATATTTTTTTTCCATTTCGATGCCAGCCACAAAAAAAATCATCGAAAAATAAAAAAGGCAAAAAAAAATTCTTGAATTTTTTCCCTTTTTCGGTGCAAGCCACAAAAAAAAATCATCGAAAAATAAAAAAATAGAATTTTTTTTTTTTTTTTTAATTTTTTTTTTCAGTTTCGATGCCAGCCAATAAAAAAAAATCATCGAAAAATAAAGAAGACAAAAAAAAATTCTTGAATTTTTTTCCCTTTTTCGGTGCCAGCCACACAAAAAAATCATCGAAAAATAAAAAAAGGCGAAAAAAAAATTCTTAAATTTGTTTTCCCATTTTTGATGCCAGCTACACAAAAAAATCATCGAAAAATAAAAAAGGCGAAAAAAAAATTTATATTTTTTTTTCCATTTTCGATGCCAGCTACAAAAAAAAAATCATCGAAAAATAGAAAAAGGCGAAAAAAAATTCTTAAATTTTATTTTCCCATTTTCCCACACCAAAACATCATCGAAAAATAAAAAGAAGCGAAAAAAAATTTTTAATTTTTTTTTCCAGTTTCGATGCCAGCCACACCAAAAAATCATCGAAAAATAAAAAAGGCGAAAAAAAAAATTTTAATTTTTTTTTCCATTTTTGATGCCAGCTACACAAAAAAATAATCGAAAAATAAAAAAATTGAATTTTTTTTTTTTCCATTTCGATGCCAGCCACAAAAAAAAATCATCGAAAAATAAAAAAGGCAAAAAACAATTCTTGAATTTTTTTTTTCCCTTTTTCGGTGCCAGCCACACAAAAAAATCATCGAAAAATAAAAAAATGGAAATTAATTTTTTTTTTCATTTTCGATGCCAGCCACAAAAAAAATCATCAAAAAAAAAATTCTTGATTTTTTTTTTCCCTTTTTTGGTGCCAGCCACACACAAAAATCATCGAAAAATAAGAAAAGGCGAAAAAAAAATTCTTAAATATGTTTTCCCATTTTCGATGCCAGCCACACAAAAAAATCATCGAAAAATAAAAAAGCCGAAAAAAAATTTTTTAATTTTTTTTTCCATTTTCGATGCCAGCCACAAAAAAAATCATCGAAAAATAAAAAAAGGCGAAAAAAAAATTCTTAAATTTGTTTTCCCATTTTCGATGCCAGCCACACAAAAAAATCATCGAAAAATAAAAAAAGCGAAAAAAAAATTTTTAATTTTTTTTTCCATTTTTGATGCCAGCTACAAAAAAAAATCATCGAAAAATAAAAGAATGGAAAAAAAAATTATTTCTTTTTTTTTCTATTTTCGATGCCAGCCACAAAAAAAATCATCGAAAAATAAAAGAGACAAAAAAAAAAAATTGAATTTTTTTTCCCTTTTTTGGTGCCAGCCACACAAAAAAATCATCGAAAAATAAAAAAAAAGGCGAAAAAAAAATTCTTAAATTTGTTTTCCCATTTTCGATGCCAGCCACACAAAAAAAATCATCGAAAAATAAAAAAGGCGAAAAATTTTTTTTAATTTTTTTTTTACCATTTTCGATGCCAGCCACAAAAAAAAAATCATCGAAAAATAAAAAAAGACCAAAAAAAATTCTTTAATTTTATTTTCCCATTTTCGATGCCAACCACACCAAAAAATCATCGAAAAATAAAAAGAAGGCGAAAAAAAAAATTTAATTTTTTTTTTCCATTTTTGATGCCAGCCACACAAAAAAATCATCGAAAAATAAAAAAATGGAAAAAAAAAATTTAATTTTTTTTTCCATTTCGATGCCAGCCACAAAAAAAAATCATCGAAAAATAAAAAAGGCAAAAAAAAAAATCTTGAATTTTTTTCCCTTTTTCGGTGCCAGCCACACAAAAAAATCATCGAAAAATAAAAAAAAGGCGACAAAAAAATTCTTAAATTTGTTTTCCCATTTTCGATGCCAGCCACACAAAAAAATCATCGAAAAATAAAAAAGGCGAAAAAAAAAATTTTAATTTTTTTTTTCCATTTTCGATGCCAGCCACAAAAAAAAAATCATCGAAAAATAATAAAGGCGAAAAAAAAATTTTTAATTTTTTTTTTCCATTTTCGATGCCAGCCACAAAAAAAAAATCATCGGAAAATAAAAAAGGCAAAAAAAAAAATCTTGAATTTTTTTCCCTTTTTCGGTGCCAGCCACACAAAAAAATCATCGAAAAATAAAAAAAAGGCGACAAAAAAATTCTTAAATTTGTTTTCCCATTTTCGATGCCAGCCACACAAAAAAATCATCGAAAAATAAAAAAGGCGAAAAAAAAAATTTTAATTTTTTTTTTCCATTTTCGATGCCAGCCACAAAAAAAAAAATCATCGAAAAATAATAAAGGCGAAAAAAAAAATTTTAATTTATTTTTCCATTTTCGATGCCAGCCACAAAAAAAATCATCGAAAAGCAAAAAAATGGAAAAAAAAATTTTAAATTTTTTTTTCGCCTTTTTTTTTTATTTTTCGATGATTTTTTTTTGTAGCAGGCATCGAAAATGGAAAAAAAAAAATCATCGAAAAATAAGAAAAGGCGAAAAAAAAATTCTTAAATATGTTTTCCCATTTTCGATGCCAGCCACACAAAAAAATCATCGAAAAATAAAAAAGCCGAAAAAAAAATTTTTAATTTTTTTTTCCATTTTCGATGCCAGCCACAAAAAAAATCATCGAAAAATAAAAAAAGGCGAAAAAAAAATTCTTAAATTTGTTTTCCCATTTTCGATGCCAGCCACACAAAAAAATCATCGAAAAATAAAAAAAGCGAAAAAAAAATTTTTAATTTTTTTTTCCATTTTTGATGCCAGCTACAAAAAAAAATCATCGAAAAATAAAAGAATGGAAAAAAAAAATTATTTCTTTTTTTTTCTATTTTCGATGCCAGCCACAAAAAAAATCATCGAAAAATAAAAGAGACAAAAAAAAAAAAATTGAATTTTTTTTCCCTTTTTTGGTGCCAGCCACACAAAAAAATCATCGAAAAATAAAAAACAAGGCGAAAAAAAAATTCTTAAATTTGTTTTCCCATTTTCGATGCCAGCCACACAAAAAAAATCATCGAAAAATAAAAAAGGCGAAAAATTTTTTTTAATTTTTTTTTTACCATTTTCGATGCCAGCCACAAAAAAAAAATCATCGAAAAATAAAAAAAGACCAAAAAAAATTCTTTAATTTTATTTTCCCATTTTCGATGCCAACCACACCAAAAAATCATCGAAAAATAAAAAGAAGGCGAAAAAAAAAATTTAATTTTTTTTTTTCCATTTTTGATGCCAGCCACACAAAAAAATCATCGAAAAATAAAAAAATGGAAAAAAAAATTCTTTAATTTTATTTTCCCATTTTCGATGCCAGCCACAAAAAAAATCATCGAAAAATAAAAAAGGCAAAAAAAAAAATCTTGAATTTTTTTCCCTTTTTCGGTGCCAGCCACACAAAAAAATCATCGAAAAATAAAAAAAAGGCGACAAAAAAATTCTTAAATTTGTTTTCCCATTTTCGATGCCAGCCACACAAAAAAATCATCGAAAAATAAAAAAGGCGAAAAAAAAAATTTTATTTTTTTTTTTCCATTTTCGATGCCAGCCACAAAAAAAAAATCATCGAAAAATAATAAAGGCGAAAAAAAAAATTTTAATTTTTTTTTTCCATTTTCGATGCCAGCCACAAAAAAAAAATCATCGGAAAATAAAAAAGGCAAAAAAAAAAAATCTTGAATTTTTTTCCCTTTTTCGGTGCCAGCCACACAAAAAAATCATCAAAAAATAAAAAAAAAAGGCGAAAAAAAATGTCTTAAATTTTATTTACCCATTTTCGATGCCAGCCACAGCAAAAAATCATCGAAAAATTAAAAAAGGCAAAAAATTTTTTTTAATTTTTTTTTCCATTTTCGATGCCAGCCACACCAAAAAATCATCGAAAAATAAAAAAAAGGCGAAAAAAAAATTCTTAAATTTGTTTTCCCATTTTCGATGCCAGCCACACAAAAAAATCATCGAAAAATAAAAAAGGCGAAAAAAAAATTTTTAATTTATTTTTCCATTTTCGATGCCAGCCACAAAAAAAATCATCGAAAAGCAAAAAAATGGAAAAAAAAATTTTAAATTTTTTTTTCGCCTTTTTTTTTATTTTTCGATGATTTTTTTTTGTAGCAGGCATCGAAAATGGAAAAAAAAAAATAAAAATTTTTTTTTTCGCCTTTTTTATTTTTCGATGATTTTTTTTTGTGTGGCTGGCATCGAAAATGGGAAAACAAATTTAAGAATTTTTTTTTTCCCCTTTTTTTATTTTTCGATGATATTTTCTGTGTGGCTGGCACCGAAAAAGGGAAAAAAATTCAAGAATTTTTTTCCCTAAAATCATCGAAAAGCAAAAAAATGGAAAAAAAAAAATTTTAAATTTTTTTTTTCCAGTTTCGATGCCAGCCACAAAAAAAAATCATCGAAAAATAAAGAAGACAAAAAAAAAATCTTGAATTTTTTTCCCTTTTTCGGTGCCAGCCACACAAAAAAATCATCGAAAAATAAAAAAAGGCGAAAAAAAAATTCTTAAATTTGTTATCCCATTTTTGATGCCAGCCACACAAAAAAATCATCGAAAAATAAAAAAGGCGAAAAAAAAATTTATATTTTTTTTTTTCCATTTTCGATGCCAGCCACAAAAAAAAATCATCGGAAAATAAAAAAGGCTAAAAAAAATTCTTGAATTTTTTGCCCTTTTTCGGTGCCAGCCACACAAAAAAATCATCGAAAAATAAAAAAAAGGCGAAAAAAAAATTCTTTAATTTGTTTTCCCATTTTCGATGCCAGCCACACAAAAAAATCATCGAAAAATAAAAAAGGCGAAAAAAAAAAATTTAATTTTTTTTTCCATTTTCGATGCCAGCCACAAAAAAAAAATCATCGAAAAATAAAAAAAAGGCGAAAAAAAATTCTTAAATTTGTTTTCCCATTTTCGATGCCAGCCACACCAAAAAATCATCGAAAAATTAAAAAAGGCGAACATTTTTTTTTTAATTTTTTTTTTCTATTTTCGATGCCAGCCACACCAAAAAATCATCGAAAAATAAAAAAAAGGCGAAAAAAGAAATTTTAATTTTTTTTTTCCATTTTCGATGCCAGCCACACCAAAAAATCATCGAAAAATAAAAAAATGGAAAAAAAAAATTTTAATTTTTTTTTCCATTTTCGATGCCAGCCACAAAAAAAATCATCAAAAAATAAAAAAGGCAAAAAAAAATTCTTGAATTTTTTTTTCCCTTTTTCGGTGCCAGCCACACAAAAAAAAATCATCGAAAAATAAAAAAATGGAAAAAATAAATTTTAATTTTTTTTTTCCATTTTCGATGCCAGCCACAAAAAAAAAAACATCGAAAAATAAAAAAAGACAAAAAAAAAATTCTTTTCCCTTTTTCGGTGCCAGCCACACAAAAAAATCATCGAAAAATAAAAAAAAGGCGAAAAAAAAAATTCTTAAATTTGTTTTCCCATTTTCGATGCCAGCCACACAAAAAAATCATCGAAAAATAAAAAAGGCGAAAAAAATTTTTTTAATTTTTTTTTCCATTTTCGATGCCATCCACACAAAAAAATCATCGAAAAATAAAAAAATGGAAAAAAAAAAAATTTTAATTTTTTTTTTCCATTTTCGATGCCAGCCACAAAAAAAAATCATCAAAAAATAAAAAAGGCAAAAAAAAATTCTTGAATTTTTTTTCCCTTTTTCGGTGCCAGCCACACAAAAAAAAAATCATCGAAAAATAAAAAAATGGAAAAAATAAATTTTAAATTTATTTTTCCATTTGCAATGCCAGCCACAAAAAAAATCATCGAAAAATAAAAAAGGCAAAAAAAAAATTCTTGATTTTTTTTTTACCATTTTCGATGCCAGCCACAAAAAAAAAATCATCGAAAAATAAAAAAAGACCAAAAAAAATTCTTTAATTTTATTTTCCCATTTTCGATGCCAACCACACCAAAAAATCATCGAAAAATAAAAAGAAGGCGAAAAAAAAAAATTTAATTTTTTTTTCCATTTTTGATGCCAGCCACACAAAAAAATCATCGAAAAATAAAAAAATGGAAAAAAAAAATTTAATTTTTTTTCCATTTCGATGCCAGCCACAAAAAAAATCATCGAAAAATAAAAAAGGCAAAAAAAAAAATCTTGAATTTTTTTCCCTTTTTCGGTGCCAGCCACACAAAAAAATCATCGAAAAATAAAAAAAAGGCGAAAAAAAAAATTCTTAAATTTGTTTTCCCATTTTCGATGCCAGCCACACAAAAAAATCATCGAAAAATAAAAAAGGCGAAAAAAAAAATTTTAATTTTTTTTTCCATTTTCGATGCCAGCCACAAAAAAAAAATCATCGAAAAATAATAAAGGCGAAAAAAAAAATTTTTAATTTTTTTTTTCCATTTTCGATGCCAGCCACAAAAAAAAATCATCGGAAAATAAAAAAGGCAAAAAAAAAAATCTTGAATTTTTTTTCCCTTTTTCGGTGCCAGCCACACAAAAAAATCATCAAAAAAAAAAAAAGGCGAAAAAAAAATTCTTAAATTTGTTTTCCCATTTTCGATGCCAGCCACACAAAAAAATCATCGAAAAATAAAAAAGGCGAAAAAAATTTTTTAATATTTTTTTCCATTTTCGATGCCAGCCACAAAAAAAAAATCATCGAAAAATAGAAAAAGGCGAAAAAAAATTCTTAAATTTTATTTTCCCATTTTCCCACACCAAAAAATCATCGAAAAATAAAAAGAAGGCGAAAAAAAATTTTTAATTTTTTTTTCCAGTTTCGATGCCAGCCACACCAAAAAATCATCGAAAAATAAAAAAGGCGAAAAAAAAAATTTTTATTTTTTTTTCCATTTTTGATGCCAGCTACACAAAAAAATAATCGAAAAATAAAAAAATTGAATTTTTTTTTTTTCCATTTCGATGCCAGCCACAAAAAAAAATCATCGAAAAATAAAAAAGGCAAAAAACAATTCTTGAATTTTTTTTTCCCTTTTTCGGTGCCAGCCACACAAAAAAATCATCGAAAAATAAAAAAATGGAAATTAATTTTTTTTTTTCATTTTCGATGCCAGCCACAAAAAAAATCATCAAAAAAAAAATTCTTGATTTTTTTTTTCCCTTTTTTGGTGCCAGCCACACACAAAAATCATCGAAAAATAAGAAAAGGCGAAAAAAAAATTCTTAAATATGTTTTCCCATTTTCGATGCCAGCCACACAAAAAAATCATCGAAAAATAAAAAAGCCGAAAAAAAATTTTTTAATTTTTTTTTCCATTTTCGATGCCAGCCACAAAAAAAATCATCGAAAAATAAAAAAAGGCGAAAAAAAAATTCTTAAATTTGTTTTCCCATTTTCGATGCCAGCCACACAAAAAAATCATCGAAAAATAAAAAAAGCGAAAAAAAAATTTTTAATTTTTTTTCCATTTTTGATGCCAGCTACAAAAAAAAATCATCGAAAAATAAAAGAATGGAAAAAAAAAATTATTTCTTTTTTTTCTATTTTCGATGCCAGCCACAAAAAAAATCATCGAAAAATAAAAGAGACAAAAAAAAAAAATTGAATTTTTTTTCCCTTTTTTGGTGCCAGCCACACAAAAAAATCATCGAAAAATAAAAAAAAAGGCGAAAAAAAAATTCTTAAATTTGTTTTCCCATTTTCGATGCCAGCCACACAAAAAAAATCATCGAAAAATAAAAAAGGCGAAAAATTTTTTTTAATTTTTTTTCTACCATTTTCGATGCCAGCCACAAAAAAAAAAATCATCGAAAAATAAAAAAAGACCAAAAAAAATTCTTTAATTTTATTTTCCCATTTTCGATGCCAACCACACCAAAAAATCATCGAAAAATAAAAAGAAGGCGAAAAAAAAATTTAATTTTTTTTTTCCATTTTTGATGCCAGCCACACAAAAAAATCATCGAAAAATAAAAAAATGGAAAAAAAAAAATTAATTTTTTTTTCCATTTCGATGCCAGCCACAAAAAAAATCATCGAAAAATAAAAAAGGCAAAAAAAAAAATCTTGAATTTTTTTCCCTTTTTCGGTGCCAGCCACACAAAAAAATCATCGAAAAATAAAAAAAAGGCGACAAAAAAAATCTTAAATTTGTTTTCCCATTTTCGATGCCAGCCACACAAAAAAATCATCGAAAAATAAAAAAGGCGAAAAAAAAAATTTTAATTTTTTTTTTCCATTTTCGATGCCAGCCACAAAAAAAAAATCATCGAAAAATAATAAAGGCGAAAAAAAAATTTTTAATTTTTTTTTTCCATTTTCGATGCCAGCCACAAAAAAAAATCATCGGAAAATAAAAAAGGCAAAAAAAAAAATCTTGAATTTTTTTCCCTTTTTCGGTGCCAGCCACACAAAAAAATCATCAAAAAATAAAAAAAAGGCGAAAAAAAATGTCTTAAATTTTATTTACCCATTTTCGATGCCAGCCACAGCAAAAAATCATCGAAAAATTAAAAAAGGCAAAAATTTTTTTTTAATTTTTTTTTCCATTTTCGATGCCAGCCACACCAAAAAATCATCGAAAAATAAAAAAAGGCGAAAAAAAAATTCTTAAATTTGTTTTCCCATTTTCGATGCCAGCCACACAAAAAAATCATCGAAAAATAAAAAAGGCGAAAAAAAAATTTTTAATTTATTTTTCCATTTTCGATGCCAGCCACAAAAAAAATCATCGAAAAGCAAAAAAATGGAAAAAAAAATTTTAAATTTTTTTTTCGCCTTTTTTTTTTTATTTTTCGATGATTTTTTTTTGTAGCAGGCATCGAAAATGGAAAAAAAAAAAATCATCGAAAAATAAGAAAAGGCGAAAAAAAAATTCTTAAATATGTTTTCCCATTTTCGATGCCAGCCACACAAAAAAATCATCGAAAAATAAAAAAGCCGAAAAAAAAATTTTTAATTTTTTTTTCCATTTTCGATGCCAGCCACAAAAAAAATCATCGAAAAATAAAAAAAGGCGAAAAAAAAATTCTTAAATTTGTTTTCCCATTTTCGATGCCAGCCACACAAAAAAATCATCGAAAAATAAAAAAAGCGAAAAAAAAATTTTTAATTTTTTTTTCCATTTTTGATGCCAGCTACAAAAAAAAATCATCGAAAAATAAAAGAATGGAAAAAAAAATTATTTCTTTTTTTTTCTATTTTCGATGCCAGCCACAAAAAAAATCATCGAAAAATAAAAGAGACAAAAAAAAAAAATTGAATTTTTTTTCCCTTTTTTGGTGCCAGCCACACAAAAAAATCATCGAAAAATAAAAAAAAAGGCGAAAAAAAAATTCTTAAATTTGTTTTCCCATTTTCGATGCCAGCCACACAAAAAAATCATCGAAAAATAAAAAAGGCGAAAAAAAAAATTTTAATTTTTTTTTTCCATTTTCGATGCCAGCCACAAAAAAAAAATCATCGAAAAATAATAAAGGCGAAAAAAAAATTTTTAATTTTTTTTTTCCATTTTCGATGCCAGCTACAAAAAAAAAATCATCGGAAAATAAAAAAGGCAAAAAAAAAAATCTTGAATTTTTTTCCCTTTTTCGGTGCCAGCCACACAAAAAAATCATCAAAAAATAAAAAAAAGGCGAAAAAAAATGTCTTAAATTTTATTTACCCATTTTCGATGCCAGCCACAGCAAAAAATCATCGAAAAATTAAAAAAGGCAAAAAATTTTTTTTAATTTTTTTTTCCATTTTCGATGCCAGCCACACCAAAAAATCATCGAAAAATAAAAAAAGGCGAAAAAAAAATTCTTAAATTTGTTTTCCCATTTTCGATGCCAGCCACACAAAAAAATCATCGAAAAATAAAAAAGGCGAAAAAAAAATTTTTAATTTATTTTTCCATTTTCGATGCCAGCCACAAAAAAAATCATCGAAAAGCAAAAAAATGGAAAAAAAAATTTTAAATTTTTTTTTCGCCTTTTTTTTTTTATTTTTCGATGATTTTTTTTTGTAGCAGGCATCGAAAATGGAAAAAAAAAAAATAAAAATTTTTTTTTTCGCCTTTTTTATTTTTCGATGATTTTTTTTTGTGTGGCTGGCATCGAAAATGGGAAAACAAATTTAAGAATTTTTTTTTTCCCCTTTTTTTATTTTTCGATGATATTTTCTGTGTGGCTGGCACCGAAAAAGGGAAAAAAATTCAAGAATTTTTTTCCCTAAAATCATCGAAAAGCAAAAAAATGGAAAAAAAAAAATTTTAAATTTTTTTTTTCCAGTTTCGATGCCAGCCACAAAAAAAAATCATCGAAAAATAAAGAAGACAAAAAAAAAAATCTTGAATTTTTTTCCCTTTTTCGGTGCCAGCCACACAAAAAAATCATCGAAAAATAAAAAAAGGCGAAAAAAAAATTCTTAAATTTGTTATCCCATTTTTGATGCCAGCCACACAAAAAAATCATCGAAAAATAAAAAAGGCGAAAAAAAAATTTATATTTTTTTTTTTCATTTTCGATGCCAGCTACAAAAAAAAATCATCGAAAAATAGAAAAAGGCGAAAAAAAATTCTTAAATTTTATTTTCCCATTTTCCCACACCAAAAAATCATCAAAAAATAAAAAGAAGGCGAAAAAAAAATTTTTATTTTTTTTTTTTCCATTTTCGATGCCAGCCACACCAAAAAATCATCGAAAAATAAAAAAAAAAGTCGAAAAAATTTTTTTAATTTTTTTTTCCATTTTCGATGCCAGCCACACAAAAAAATCATCGAAAAATAAGAAAATGGAAATAAAAAAAAATATTTTTTTTTCCATTTTCGATGCCAGCCACAAAAAAAAACATCAAAAAATAAAAAACGCAAAAAAAATTCTTGAATTTTTTTCCCTTTTTCGGTGCCAGCCACACAAAAAAAATCATCGAAAATAAAAAAAATGGAATTTTTTTTTTTCATTTTCGATGCCAGCCACAAAAAAAATCATGGAAAAATAAAAAAATGGAAATTTTGTTTTTTTTTTTTTCATTTCGATGCCAGCCACAAAAAAAAATCATCGAAAAATAAAAAAGGCAAAAAAAAAATTCTTGATTTTTTTTTCCCTTTTTCGGTGCCAGCCACACAAAAAAATCATCGAAAAATAAAAAAATGGAAATTTATTTTTTTTTCATTTTCGATGCCAGCCACAAAAAAAAATCATCGAAAAATAAAAAAATGGAAAAAAAATTTTAATTTTTTTTTTTCTATTTTCGATGCCAGCCACAAAAAAAATCATCAAAAAAAAATTCTTGATTTTTTTCCCTTTTTTGGTGCCAGCCACACACAAAAATCATCGAAAAATAAGAAAAGGCGAAAAAAAAATTCTTAAATTTGTTTTCCCATTTTCGATGCCAGCCACACAAAAAAATCATCGAAAAATAAAAAAGGCGAAAAAATTTTTTTTAATTTTTTTTTTCCATTTTCGATGCCAGCCACACCAAAAAATCATCGAAAAATAAAAAAAAAGTCGAAAAAAATTTTTTAATATTTTTTTCCATTTTCGATGCCAGCCACAAAAAAAATCATCGAAAAATAAAAAAAGGCGAAAAAAAAAATTCTTTAATTTGTTTTCCCATTTTCGATGCCAGCCACACAAAAAAATCATCGAAAAATAAAAAAAGGCGAAAAAAAATTTCTTAAATTTTATTTCTCATTTTCGATGCCAGCCACACAAAAAAATCATCGAAAAATTAAAAAAAGGTGAAAAAAAATTTTTTAATTTTTTTTTCCATTTTCGATGCCAGCCACACCAAAAAATCATCGAAAAATAAAAATAAAGTCGAAAAAAAATTTTTAATTTTTTTTTCCATTTTCGATGCCAGCCACACAAAAAAATCATCGAAAAATAAGAAAATGGAAATAAAAAAAAATAATTTTTTTTCCATTTTCGATGCCAGCCACAAAAAAAATCATCAAAAAATAAAAAACGCAAAAAAAATTCTTGAATTTTTTTCCCTTTTTCGGTGCCAGCCACACCAAAAAAATCATCGAAAATAAAAAAAAATGGAATTTTTTTTTTTTTCATTTTCGATGCCAGCCACAAAAAAAATCATCGAAAAATAAAAAAATGGAAAAAAAATTCTTGAATTTTTTTCCCTTTTTCGGTGCCAGCCACACAAAAAAAATCATCGAAAATTAAAAAAATTGAATTTTTTTTTTTCCATTTTCGATGCCAGCCACAAAAAAAATCATCGAAAAATAAAAAAAGACAAAAAAAAATTCGTTTCCCTTTTTCGGTGCCAGCCACACAAAAAAATCATCGAAAAATTAAAAAAAGGCGAAAAAAAATTTTTAAATTTGTTTTCCCATTTTCGATGCCAGCCACACAAAAAAATCATCGAAAAATAAAAAAGGCGAAAAAAAATTTTTTAATTTTTTTTTCCATTTTCGATGCCAGCCACAAAAAAATCATCGAAAAATAAAAAAATGGAAAAAAAAAAATTTTAATTTTTTTTTTTTCCATTTTCGATGCCAGCCACAAAAAAAAATCATCGGAAAATAAAAAAGGCAAAAAAAAATTCTTGAATTTTTTGCCCTTTTTCGGTGCCAGCCACACAAAAAAATCATCGAAAAATAAAAAAAAGGCGAAAAAAAAATTCTTTAATTTGTTTTCCCATTTTCGATGCCAGCCACACAAAAAAATCATCGAAAAATAAAAAAGGCGAAAAAAAAAAATTTAATTTTTTTTTCCATTTTCGATGCCAGCCACAAAAAAAAAATCATCGAAAAATAAAAAAAAAGGCGAAAAAAAATTCTTAAATTTGTTTTCCCATTTTCGATGCCAGCCACACCAAAAAATCATCGAAAAATTAAAAAAGGCGAACATTTTTTTTTTAATTTTTTTTTCTATTTTCGATGCCAGCCACACCAAAAAATCATCGAAAAATAAAAAAAAGGCGAAAAAAGAAATTTTAATTTTTTTTTTCCATTTTCGATGCCAGCCACACCAAAAAATCATCGAAAAATAAAAAAATGAAAAAAAAAAATTTAATTTTTTTTTCCATTTTCGATGCCAGCCACAAAAAAAATCATCAAAAAATAAAAAAGGCAAAAAAAAATTCTTGAATTTTTTTTTCCCTTTTTCGGTGCCAGCCACACAAAAAAAAATCATCGAAAAATAAAAAAATTGGAAAAAATAAATTTTTAATTTTTTTTTCCATTTTCGATGCCAGCCACAAAAAAAAAACATCGAAAAATAAAAAAAAAACAAAAAAAAAAATTCTTTTCCCTTTTTCGGTGCCAGCCACACAAAAAAATCATCGAAAAATAAAAAAAAGGCGAAAAAAAAATTCTTAAATTTGTTTTCCCATTTTCGATGCCAGCCACACAAAAAAATCATCGAAAAATAAAAAAGGCGAAAAAAATTTTTTTAATTTTTTTTTCCATTTTCGATGCCATCCACACAAAAAAATCATCGAAAAATAAAAAAATGGAAAAAAAAAAAATTTTAATTTTTTTTTTCCATTTTCGATGCCAGCCACAAAAAAAAATCATCAAAAAATAAAAAAGGCAAAAAAAAATTCTTGAATTTTTTTTCCCTTTTTCGGTGCCAGCCACACAAAAAAAAATCATCGAAAAATAAAAAAATGGAAAAAATAAATTTTAAATTTATTTTTCCATTTGCAATGCCAGCCACAAAAAAAATCATCGAAAAATAAAAAAGGCAAAAAAAAAATTCTTGATTTTTTTTTTACCATTTTCGATGCCAGCCACAAAAAAAAAATCATCGAAAAATAAAAAAAGACCAAAAAAAATTCTTTAATTTTATTTTCCCATTTTCGATGCCAACCACACCAAAAAATCATCGAAAAATAAAAAGAAGGCGAAAAAAAAAAATTTAATTTTTTTTTCCATTTTTGATGCCAGCCACACAAAAAAATCATCGAAAAATAAAAAAATGGAAAAAAAAAATTTAATTTTTTTTCCATTTCGATGCCAGCCACAAAAAAAATCATCGAAAAATAAAAAAGGCAAAAAAAAAAATCTTGAATTTTTTTCCCTTTTTCGGTGCCAGCCACACAAAAAAATCATCGAAAAATAAAAAAAAGGCGAAAAAAAAAATTCTTAAATTTGTTTTCCCATTTTCGATGCCAGCCACACAAAAAAATCATCGAAAAATAAAAAAGGCGAAAAAAAAAATTTTAATTTTTTTTTTCCATTTTCGATGCCAGCCACAAAAATAAATCATCGAAAAATAATAAAGGCGAAAAAAAAATTTTTAATTTTTTTTTTCCATTTTCGATGCCAGCCACAAAAAAAAAATCATCGGAAAATAAAAAAGGCAAAAAAAAAAATCTTGAATTTTTTTCCCTTTTTCGGTGCCAGCCACACAAAAAAATCATCAAAAAAAAAAAAAAGGCGAAAAAAAAATTCTTAAATTTGTTTTCCCATTTTCGATGCCAGCCACACAAAAAAATCATCGAAAAATAAAAAAGGCGAAAAAAATTTTTTAATATTTTTTTCCATTTTCGATGCCAGCCACAAAAAAAATCATCGAAAAATAAAAAAAGGCGAAAAAAAAAAATTCTTAAATTTGTTTTCCCATTTTCGATGCCAGCCACACAAAAAAATCATCGAAAAATAAAAAAAGGCGAAAAAAAATTTCTTAAATTTTATTTCTCATTTTCGATGCCAGCCACACAAAAAAATCATCGAAAAATTAAAAAAAGGCGAAAAAAAATTTTTTAATATTTTTTTCCATTTTCGATGCCAGCCACAAAAAAAATCATCGAAAAATAAAAAAAGGCGAAAAATTTTTTTTTAATTTTTTTTTTCCATTTTCGATGCCAGCCACACCAAAAAATCATCGAAAAATAAAAAAAAAAGTCGAAAAAAAATTTTTAATATTTTTTTCCATTTTCGATGCCAGCCACAAAAAAAATCATCGAAAAATAAAAAAAGGCGAAAAAAAAAATTCTTAAATTTGTTTTCCCATTTTCGATGCCAGCCACACAAAAAAATCATCGAAAAATAAAAAAATGGAAAAAAAAATTTAAATTTTTTTTTTCTATTTTCGATGCCAGCCACAAAAAAAATCATCAAAAAAAAATTCTTGATTTTTTTCCCTTTTTTGGTGCCAGCCACACACAAAAATCATCGAAAAATAAGAAAAGGCGAAAAAAAAATTCTTAAATTTGTTTTCCCATTTTCGATGCCAGCCACACAAAAAAATCATCGAAAAATAAAAAAGGCGAAAAAAATTTTTTTAATTTTTTTTTTCCATTTTCGATGCCAGCCACACCAAAAAATCATCGAAAAATAAAAAAAAAGTCGAAAAAAATTTTTTAATATTTTTTTCCATTTTCGATGCCAGCCACAAAAAAAATCATCGAAAAATAAAAAAAAGGCGAAAAAAAAAATTCTTAAATTTGTTTTCCCATTTTCGATGCCAGCCACACAAAAAAATCATCGAAAAATAAAAAAAGGCGAAAAAAAATTTCTTAAATTTTATTTCTCATTTTCGATGCCAGCCACACAAAAAAATCATCGAAAAATTAAAAAAAGGCGAAAAAAAAATTTTTAATTTTTTTTTCCATTTTCGATGCCAGCCACACCAAAAAATCATCGAAAAATAAAAAAAAGTCGAAAAAAATTTTTTAATTTTTTTTCCATTTTCGATGCCAGCCACACAAAAAAATCATCGAAAAATAAGAAAATGGAAATAAAAAAAAATAATTTTTTTTTCCATTTTCGATGCCAGCCACAAAAAAAATCATCAAAAAATAAAAAACGCAAAAAAAAATCTTGAATTTTTTTCCCTTTTTCGGTGCCAGCCACACAAAAAAAATCATCGAAAATAAAAAAAATGGAATTTTTTTTTTTCATTTTCGATGCCAGCCACAAAAAAAATCATCGAAAAATAAAAAAATGGAAAAAAAATTCTTGAATTTTTTTCCCTTTTTCGGTGCCAGCCACACAAAAAAAATCATCGAAAATTAAAAAAATTGAATTTTTTTTTTCCATTTTCGATGCCAGCCACAAAAAAAATCATCGAAAAATAAAAAAAGACAAAAAAAAAATTCGTTTCCCTTTTTCGGTGCCAGCCACACAAAAAAATCATCGAAAAATTAAAAAAAGGCGAAAAAAAAATTTTAAATTTGTTTTCCCATTTTCGATGCCAGCCACACAAAAAAATCATCGAAAAATAAAAAAGGCGAAAAAAATTTTTTAATTTTTTTTTTCCATTTTCGATGCCAGCCACAAAAAAATCATCGAAAAATAAAAAAATGGAAAAAAAAAATTTTAATTTTTTTTTTTCCATTTTCGATGCCAGCCACAAAAAAAAATCATCGGAAAATAAAAAAGGCAAAAAAAATTCTTGAATTTTTTGCCCTTTTTCGGTGCCAGCCACACAAAAAAATCATCGAAAAATAAAAAAAAGGCGAAAAAAAATTCTTAAATTTGTTTTCCCATTTTCGATGCCAGCCACACAAAAAAATCATCGAAAAATAAAAAAGGCGAAAAAAAAAAATTTAATTTTTTTTTCCATTTTCGATGCCAGCCACAAAAAAAAATCATCGAAAAATAAAAAAAAGGCGAAAAAAAATTCTTAAATTTGTTTTCCCATTTTCGATGCCAGCCACACCAAAAAATCATCGAAAAATTAAAAAAGGCGAACATTTTTTTTTTAATTTTTTTTTTTCTATTTTCGATGCCAGCCACACCAAAAAATCATCGAAAAATAAAAAAAAGGCGAAAAAAGAAATTTTAATTTTTTTTTTCCATTTTCGATGCCAGCCACACCAAAAAATCATCGAAAAATAAAAAAATGGAAAAAAAATTTTTAATTTTTTTTTCCATTTTCGATGCCAGCCACAAAAAAAATCATCAAAAAATAAAAAAGGCAAAAAAAAATTCTTGAATTTTTTTTTTCCCTTTTTCGGTGCCAGCCACACAAAGAAAAATCATCGAAAAATAAAAAAATGGAAAAAATAAATTTTAAATTTTTTTTTCCATTTTCGATGCCAGCCACAAAAAAAAAACATCGAAAAATAAAAAAAGACAAAAAAAAAATTCTTTTCCCTTTTTCGGTGCCAGCCACACAAAAAAATCATCGAAAAATAAAAAAAAGGCGAAAAAAAAATTCTTAAATTTGTTTTCCCATTTTCGATGCCAGCCACACAAAAAAATCATCGAAAAATAAAAAAGGCGAAAAAATTTTTTTTAATTTTTTTTTCCATTTTCGATGCCATCCACACAAAAAAATCATCGAAAAATAAAAAAATGGAAAAAAAAAACTTTTAATTTTTTTTTTCCATTTTCGATGCCAGCCACAAAAAAAAATCATCAAAAAATAAAAAAGGCAACCACACAAAAAAAAATCATCGAAAAATAAAAAAATGGAAAAAATAAATTTTAAATTTATTTTTCCATTTGCAATGCCAGCCACAAAAAAAAATCATCGAAAAATAAAAAAGGCAAAAAAAAATTCTTGATTTTTTTTTTACCATTTTCGATGCCAGCCACAAAAAAAAAAATCATCGAAAAATAAAAAAAGACCAAAAAAAATTCTTTAATTTTATTTTCCCATTTTCGATGCCAACCACACCAAAAAATCATCGAAAAATAAAAAGAAGGCGAAAAAAAAATTTAATTTTTTTTCCATTTTTGATGCCAGCCACACAAAAAAATCATCGAAAAATAAAAAAATGGAAAAAAAAAATTTAATTTTTTTTCCATTTCGATGCCAGCCACAAAAAAAATCATCGAAAAATTAAAAAGGCAAAAAAAAAAATCTTGAATTTTTTTCCCTTTTTCGGTGCCAGCCACACAAAAAAATCATCGAAAAATAAAAAAAAGGCGAAAAAAAAATTCTTAAATTTGTTTTCCCATTTTCGATGCCAGCCACACAAAAAAATCATCGAAAAATAAAAAAGGCGAAAAAAAAAATTGCAATTTTTTTTTCCATTTTCGATGCCAGCCACAAAAAAAAAATCATCGAAAAATAATAAAGGCGAAAAAAAAATTTTTAATTTTTTTTTTCCATTTTCGATGCCAGCCACAAAAAAAAAATCATCGGAAAATAAAAAAGGCAAAAAAAAAAATCTTGAATTTTTTCCCTTTTTCGGTGCCAGCCACACAAAAAAATCATCAAAAAAAAAAAAAAAGGCGAAAAAAAAATTCTTAAATTTGTTTTCCCATTTTCGATGCCAGCCACACAAAAAAATCATCGAAAAATAAAAAAGGCGAAAAAAATTTTAAATTTATTTTTCCATTTGCAATGCCAGCCACAAAAAAAAATCATCGAAAAATAAAAAAAAAGACAAAAAAAAATTCTTTTCCCTTTTTCGGTGCCAGCCACACAAAAAAATCATCGAAAAATAAAAAAGGCGAAAAAAAATTCTTTTCTCTTTTTCGGTGCCAGCCACACAAAAAAATCATCGAAAAATAAAAAAAGGCGAAAAAAAAATTCTTAAATTTGTTTTCCCATTTTCGATGCCAGCCACACCAAAAAATCATCGAAAAATAAAAAAAAGGCGAAAAAAGAAATTTTAATTTTTTTTTTTCCATTTTCGATGCCAGCCACACCAAAAAATCATCGAAAAATAATAAAATGGAAAAAAAAAATTTAATTTTTTTTTCATTTTCGATGCCAGCCACAAAAAAAATCATCAAAAAATAAAAAAGGCAAAACAAAATTCTTGAATTTTTTTTCCCTTTTTCGGTGCCAGCCACACAAAAAAAATCATCGAAAAATAAAAAAAATGGAAAAAATAAATTTTAAATTTTTTTTCCATTTTCGATGCCAGCCACAAAAAAAAATCATCGAAAAATAAAAAAAGACAAAAAAAAATTCTTTTCTCTTTTTCGGTGCCAGCCACACAAAAAAATCATCGAAAAATAAAAAAAGGCTGGCATCGAAAATGGAAAAAAAAATTAAAATTTTTTTTTTCGCCTTTTTTATTTTTCGATGATTTTTTTTGTGGCTGGCATCGAAAATGGAAAAATAAATTAAAATTTTTTTTTCGCCTTTTTCATTTTTCGATGATTTTTTGGTGTGGCTGGCATCGAAAATGGAAAAAAAAAAATATTTTTTTTTTTCCATTTTTTTATTTTTCGATGATTTTTTTGTGTGGCTGACATCGAAAATGGAAAAAAAATTAAAATTTTTTTTTTCGCCTTTATTATTTTTCGATGATTTTTGGTGTGGCTGGCATCGAAAATGGAAAAAAAAATTTAAAATTTTTTTTTTCCATTTTTTTATTTTTCGATGATTTTTTTTTTGTGGCTGGCACCGAAAAAGGGAAAAAAATTCAAGAATTTTTTTTGTCTTTTTTATTTTTCGATGATTTTTTTTGTGGCTGGCATCAAAAATGGAAAAAAAAATTTAAAAATTTTTTGTTCGCTTTTTTTATTTTTCGATGATTTTTTTGTGTGGCTGGCATCGAAAATGGGAAAACAAATTTAAGAAATTTTTTTCGCCTCTTTTTATTTTTCGATGATTTT
>NW_027041551.1:0-28894 GCF_037179485.1 Ochlerotatus camptorhynchus
ATGCGTTTAGTATGTATTTTTGGGGTGAAAAAAAAAAATGGATTTGTAGGGTTCAACCGAAGTGAAAAAAATGGATTTTTGGCGATTTTTGTAGCCTCAAAATGGCACCCTTAACGAGTTCAGAACCACTTCTAACCATTCTAGGATGGTGCAATGGAATGTCCCCTAGATGTGGAGAATGACAATAACGGGATCAGAATGCGTTTAGTATGTATTTTTGGGGTGAAAAAAAAAATGGATTGTAGGGTTCAACCGAAGTGAAAAAAATGGATTTTTGGCGATTTTTGTAGCCTCAAAATGGCACCCTTAACGAGTTCAGAACCACTTCTAACCATTCTAGGATGGTGCAATGGAATGTCCCCTAGATGTGGAGAATGACAATAACGGGATCAGAATGCGTTTAGTATGTATTTTTGGGGTGAAAAAAAAAATGGATTTGTAGGGTTCAACCGAAGTGAAAAAAATGGATTTTTGGCGATTTTTGTAGCCTCAAAATGGCACCCTTAACGAGTTCAGAACCACTTCTAACCATTCTAGGATGGTGCAATGGAATGTCCCCTAGATGTGGAGAATGACAATAACGGGATCAGAATGCGTTTAGTATGTATTTTTGGGGTGAAAAAAAAAAATGGATTTGTAGGGTTCAACCGAAGTGAAAAAAATGGATTTTTGGCGATTTTTGTAGCCTCAAAATGGCACCCTTAACGAGTTCAGAACCACTTCTAACCATTCTAGGATGGTGCAATGGAATGTCCCCTAGATGTGGAGAATGACAATAACGGGATCAGAATGCGTTTAGTATGTATTTTTGGGGTGAAAAAAAAAATGGATTTGTAGGGTTCAACCGAAGTGAAAAAAATGGATTTTTGGCGATTTTTGTAGCCTCAAAATGGCACCCTTAACGAGTTCAGAACCACTTCTAACCATTCTAGGATGGTGCAATGGAATGTCCCCTAGATGTGGAGAATGACAATAACGGGATCAGAATGCGTTTAGTATGTATTTTTGGGGTGAAAAAAAAAATGGATTTGTAGGGTTCAACCGAAGTGAAAAAAATGGATTTTTGGCGATTTTTGTAGCCTCAAAATGGCACCCTTAACGAGTTCAGAACCACTTCTAACCATTCTAGGATGGTGCAATGGAATGTCCCCTAGATGTGGAGAATGACAATAACGGGATCAGAATGCGTTTAGTATGTATTTTTGGGGTGAAAAAAAAAATGGATTTGTAGGGTTCAACCGAAGTGAAAAAAATGGATTTTTGGCGATTTTTGTAGCCTCAAAATGGCACCCTTAACGAGTTCAGAACCACTTCTAACCATTCTAGGATGGTGCAATGGAATGTCCCCTAGATGTGGAGAATGACAATAACGGGATCAGAATGCGTTTAGTATGTATTTTTGGGGTGAAAAAAAAAATGGATTTGTAGGGTTCAACCGAAGTGAAAAAAATGGATTTTTGGCGATTTTTTGTAGCCTCAAAATGGCACCCTTAACGAGTTCAGAACCACTTCTAACCATTCTAGGATGGTGCAATGGAATGTCCCCTAGATGTGGAGAATGACAATAACGGGATCAGAATGCGTTTAGTATGTATTTTTGGGGTGAAAAAAAAAAATGGATTTGTAGGGTTCAACCGAAGTGAAAAAAATGGATTTTTGGCGATTTTTGTAGCCTCAAAATGGCACCCTTAACGAGTTCAGAACCACTTCTAACCATTCTAGGATGGTGCAATGGAATGTCCCCTAGATGTGGAGAATGACAATAACGGGATCAGAATGCGTTTAGTATGTATTTTTGGGGTGAAAAAAAAAAATGGATTTGTAGGGTTCAACCGAAGTGAAAAAAATGGATTTTTGGCGATTTTTGTAGCCTCAAAATGGCACCCTTAACGAGTTCAGAACCACTTCTAACCATTCTAGGATGGTGCAATGGAATGTCCCCTAGATGTGGAGAATGACAATAACGGGATCAGAATGCGTTTAGTATGTATTTTTGGGGTGAAAAAAAAAAATGGATTTGTAGGGTTCAACCGAAGTGAAAAAAATGGATTTTTGGCGATTTTTGTAGCCTCAAAATGGCACCCTTAACGAGTTCAGAACCACTTCTAACCATTCTAGGATGGTGCAATGGAATGTCCCCTAGATGTGGAGAATGACAATAACGGGATCAGAATGCGTTTAGTATGTATTTTTGGGGTGAAAAAAAAAAATGGATTTGTAGGGTTCAACCGAAGTGAAAAAAATGGATTTTTGGCGATTTTTGTAGCCTCAAAATGGCACCCTTAACGAGTTCAGAACCACTTCTAACCATTCTAGGATGGTGCAATGGAATGTCCCCTAGATGTGGAGAATGACAATAACGGGATCAGAATGCGTTTAGTATGTATTTTTGGGGTGAAAAAAAAAATGGATTTGTAGGGTTCAACCGAAGTGAAAAAAATGGATTTTTGGCGATTTTTGTAGCCTCAAAATGGCACCCTTAACGAGTTCAGAACCACTTCTAACCATTCTAGGATGGTGCAATGGAATGTCCCCTAGATGTGGAGAATGACAATAACGGGATCAGAATGCGTTTAGTATGTATTTTTGGGGTGAAAAAAAAAAATGGATTTGTAGGGTTCAACCGAAGTGAAAAAAATGGATTTTTGGCGATTTTTGTAGCCTCAAAATGGCACCCTTAACGAGTTCAGAACCACTTCTAACCATTCTAGGATGGTGCAATGGAATGTCCCCTAGATGTGGAGAATGACAATAACGGGATCAGAATGCGTTTAGTATGTATTTTTGGGGTGAAAAAAAAAAATGGATTTGTAGGGTTCAACCGAAGTGAAAAAAATGGATTTTTGGCGATTTTTGTAGCCTCAAAATGGCACCCTTAACGAGTTCAGAACCACTTCTAACCATTCTAGGATGGTGCAATGGAATGTCCCCTAGATGTGGAGAATGACAATAACGGGATCAGAATGCGTTTAGTATGTATTTTTGGGGTGAAAAAAAAAATGGATTTGTAGGGTTCAACCGAAGTGAAAAAAATGGATTTTTGGCGATTTTTGTAGCCTCAAAATGGCACCCTTAACGAGTTCAGAACCACTTCTAACCATTCTAGGATGGTGCAATGGAATGTCCCCTAGATGTGGAGAATGACAATAACGGGATCAGAATGCGTTTAGTATGTATTTTTGGGGTGAAAAAAAAAATGGATTTGTAGGGTTCAACCGAAGTGAAAAAAATGGATTTTTGGCGATTTTTGTAGCCTCAAAATGGCACCCTTAACGAGTTCAGAACCACTTCTAACCATTCTAGGATGGTGCAATGGAATGTCCCCTAGATGTGGAGAATGACAATAACGGGATCAGAATGCGTTTAGTATGTATTTTTGGGGTGAAAAAAAAAATGGATTTGTAGGGTTCAACCGAAGTGAAAAAAAATGGATTTTTGGCGATTTTTGTAGCCTCAAAATGGCACCCTTAACGAGTTCAGAACCACTTCTAACCATTCTAGGATGGTGCAATGGAATGTCCCCTAGATGTGGAGAATGACAATAACGGGATCAGAATGCGTTTAGTATGTATTTTTGGGGTGAAAAAAAAAAATGGATTTGTAGGGTTCAACCGAAGTGAAAAAAATGGATTTTTGGCGATTTTTGTAGCCTCAAAATGGCACCCTTAACGAGTTCAGAACCACTTCTAACCATTCTAGGATGGTGCAATGGAATGTCCCCTAGATGTGGAGAATGACAATAACGGGATCAGAATGCGTTTAGTATGTATTTTTGGGGTGAAAAAAAAAATGGATTTGTAGGGTTCAACCGAAGTGAAAAAAATGGATTTTTGGCGATTTTTGTAGCCTCAAAATGGCACCCTTAACGAGTTCAGAACCACTTCTAACCATTCTAGGATGGTGCAATGGAATGTCCCCTAGATGTGGAGAATGACAATAACGGGATCAGAATGCGTTTAGTATGTATTTTTGGGGTGAAAAAAAAAAATGGATTTGTAGGGTTCAACCGAAGTGAAAAAAATGGATTTTTGGCGATTTTTGTAGCCTCAAAATGGCACCCTTAACGAGTTCAGAACCACTTCTAACCATTCTAGGATGGTGCAATGGAATGTCCCCTAGATGTGGAGAATGACAATAACGGGATCAGAATGCGTTTAGTATGTATTTTTGGGGTGAAAAAAAAAATGGATTTGTAGGGTTCAACCGAAGTGAAAAAAATGGATTTTTGGCGATTTTTGTAGCCTCAAAATGGCACCCTTAACGAGTTCAGAACCACTTCTAACCATTCTAGGATGGTGCAATGGAATGTCCCCTAGATGTGGAGAATGACAATAACGGGATCAGAATGCGTTTAGTATGTATTTTTGGGGTGAAAAAAAAAAATGGATTTGTAGGGTTCAACCGAAGTGAAAAAAATGGATTTTTGGCGATTTTTGTAGCCTCAAAATGGCACCCTTAACGAGTTCAGAACCACTTCTAACCATTCTAGGATGGTGCAATGGAATGTCCCCTAGATGTGGAGAATGACAATAACGGGATCAGAATGCGTTTAGTATGTATTTTTGGGGTGAAAAAAAAAATGGATTTGTAGGGTTCAACCGAAGTGAAAAAAATGGATTTTTGGCGATTTTTGTAGCCTCAAAATGGCACCCTTAACGAGTTCAGAACCACTTCTAACCATTCTAGGATGGTGCAATGGAATGTCCCCTAGATGTGGAGAATGACAATAACGGGATCAGAATGCGTTTAGTATGTATTTTTGGGGTGAAAAAAAAAATGGATTTGTAGGGTTCAACCGAAGTGAAAAAAATGGATTTTTGGCGATTTTTGTAGCCTCAAAATGGCACCCTTAACGAGTTCAGAACCACTTCTAACCATTCTAGGATGGTGCAATGGAATGTCCCCTAGATGTGGAGAATGACAATAACGGGATCAGAATGCGTTTAGTATGTATTTTTGGGGTGAAAAAAAAAATGGATTTGTAGGGTTCAACCGAAGTGAAAAAAATGGATTTTTGGCGATTTTTGTAGCCTCAAAATGGCACCCTTAACGAGTTCAGAACCACTTCTAACCATTCTAGGATGGTGCAATGGAATGTCCCCTAGATGTGGAGAATGACAATAACGGGATCAGAATGCGTTTAGTATGTATTTTTGGGGTGAAAAAAAAAAATGGATTTGTAGGGTTCAACCGAAGTGAAAAAAATGGATTTTTGGCGATTTTTGTAGCCTCAAAATGGCACCCTTAACGAGTTCAGAACCACTTCTAACCATTCTAGGATGGTGCAATGGAATGTCCCCTAGATGTGGAGAATGACAATAACGGGATCAGAATGCGTTTAGTATGTATTTTTGGGGTGAAAAAAAAAATGGATTTGTAGGGTTCAACCGAAGTGAAAAAAATGGATTTTTGGCGATTTTTGTAGCCTCAAAATGGCACCCTTAACGAGTTCAGAACCACTTCTAACCATTCTAGGATGGTGCAATGGAATGTCCCCTAGATGTGGAGAATGACAATAACGGGATCAGAATGCGTTTAGTATGTATTTTTGGGGTGAAAAAAAAAAATGGATTTGTAGGGTTCAACCGAAGTGAAAAAAATGGATTTTTGGCGATTTTTGTAGCCTCAAAATGGCACCCTTAACGAGTTCAGAACCACTTCTAACCATTCTAGGATGGTGCAATGGAATGTCCCCTAGATGTGGAGAATGACAATAACGGGATCAGAATGCGTTTAGTATGTATTTTTGGGGTGAAAAAAAAAATGGATTTGTAGGGTTCAACCGAAGTGAAAAAAATGGATTTTTGGCGATTTTTGTAGCCTCAAAATGGCACCCTTAACGAGTTCAGAACCACTTCTAACCATTCTAGGATGGTGCAATGGAATGTCCCCTAGATGTGGAGAATGACAATAACGGGATCAGAATGCGTTTAGTATGTATTTTTGGGGTGAAAAAAAAAATGGATTTGTAGGGTTCAACCGAAGTGAAAAAAATGGATTTTTGGCGATTTTTGTAGCCTCAAAATGGCACCCTTAACGAGTTCAGAACCACTTCTAACCATTCTAGGATGGTGCAATGGAATGTCCCCTAGATGTGGAGAATGACAATAACGGGATCAGAATGCGTTTAGTATGTATTTTTGGGGTGAAAAAAAAAATGGATTTGTAGGGTTCAACCGAAGTGAAAAAAATGGATTTTTGGCGATTTTTGTAGCCTCAAAATGGCACCCTTAACGAGTTCAGAACCACTTCTAACCATTCTAGGATGGTGCAATGGAATGTCCCCTAGATGTGGAGAATGACAATAACGGGATCAGAATGCGTTTAGTATGTATTTTTGGGGTGAAAAAAAAAAATGGATTTGTAGGGTTCAACCGAAGTGAAAAAAATGGATTTTTGGCGATTTTTGTAGCCTCAAAATGGCACCCTTAACGAGTTCAGAACCACTTCTAACCATTCTAGGATGGTGCAATGGAATGTCCCCTAGATGTGGAGAATGACAATAACGGGATCAGAATGCGTTTAGTATGTATTTTTGGGGTGAAAAAAAAAATGGATTTGTAGGGTTCAACCGAAGTGAAAAAAATGGATTTTTGGCGATTTTTGTAGCCTCAAAATGGCACCCTTAACGAGTTCAGAACCACTTCTAACCATTCTAGGATGGTGCAATGGAATGTCCCCTAGATGTGGAGAATGACAATAACGGGATCAGAATGCGTTTAGTATGTATTTTTGGGGTGAAAAAAAAAATGGATTTGTAGGGTTCAACCGAAGTGAAAAAAATGGATTTTTGGCGATTTTTGTAGCCTCAAAATGGCACCCTTAACGAGTTCAGAACCACTTCTAACCATTCTAGGATGGTGCAATGGAATGTCCCCTAGATGTGGAGAATGACAATAACGGGATCAGAATGCGTTTAGTATGTATTTTTGGGGTGAAAAAAAAAATGGATTTGTAGGGTTCAACCGAAGTGAAAAAAATGGATTTTTGGCGATTTTTGTAGCCTCAAAATGGCACCCTTAACGAGTTCAGAACCACTTCTAACCATTCTAGGATGGTGCAATGGAATGTCCCCTAGATGTGGAGAATGACAATAACGGGATCAGAATGCGTTTAGTATGTATTTTTGGGGTGAAAAAAAAAATGGATTTGTAGGGTTCAACCGAAGTGAAAAAAATGGATTTTTGGCGATTTTTGTAGCCTCAAAATGGCACCCTTAACGAGTTCAGAACCACTTCTAACCATTCTAGGATGGTGCAATGGAATGTCCCCTAGATGTGGAGAATGACAATAACGGGATCAGAATGCGTTTAGTATGTATTTTTGGGGTGAAAAAAAAAAATGGATTTGTAGGGTTCAACCGAAGTGAAAAAAATGGATTTTTGGCGATTTTTGTAGCCTCAAAATGGCACCCTTAACGAGTTCAGAACCACTTCTAACCATTCTAGGATGGTGCAATGGAATGTCCCCTAGATGTGGAGAATGACAATAACGGGATCAGAATGCGTTTAGTATGTATTTTTGGGGTGAAAAAAAAAATGGATTTGTAGGGTTCAACCGAAGTGAAAAAAATGGATTTTTGGCGATTTTTGTAGCCTCAAAATGGCACCCTTAACGAGTTCAGAACCACTTCTAACCATTCTAGGATGGTGCAATGGAATGTCCCCTAGATGTGGAGAATGACAATAACGGGATCAGAATGCGTTTAGTATGTATTTTTGGGGTGAAAAAAAAAATGGATTTGTAGGGTTCAACCGAAGTGAAAAAAATGGATTTTTGGCGATTTTTGTAGCCTCAAAATGGCACCCTTAACGAGTTCAGAACCACTTCTAACCATTCTAGGATGGTGCAATGGAATGTCCCCTAGATGTGGAGAATGACAATAACGGGATCAGAATGCGTTTAGTATGTATTTTTGGGGTGAAAAAAAAAATGGATTTGTAGGGTTCAACCGAAGTGAAAAAAATGGATTTTTGGCGATTTTTGTAGCCTCAAAATGGCACCCTTAACGAGTTCAGAACCACTTCTAACCATTCTAGGATGGTGCAATGGAATGTCCCCTAGATGTGGAGAATGACAATAACGGGATCAGAATGCGTTTAGTATGTATTTTTGGGGTGAAAAAAAAAATGGATTTGTAGGGTTCAACCGAAGTGAAAAAAATGGATTTTTGGCGATTTTTGTAGCCTCAAAATGGCACCCTTAACGAGTTCAGAACCACTTCTAACCATTCTAGGATGGTGCAATGGAATGTCCCCTAGATGTGGAGAATGACAATAACGGGATCAGAATGCGTTTAGTATGTATTTTTGGGGTGAAAAAAAAAATGGATTTGTAGGGTTCAACCGAAGTGAAAAAAATGGATTTTTGGCGATTTTTGTAGCCTCAAAATGGCACCCTTAACGAGTTCAGAACCACTTCTAACCATTCTAGGATGGTGCAATGGAATGTCCCCTAGATGTGGAGAATGACAATAACGGGATCAGAATGCGTTTAGTATGTATTTTTGGGGTGAAAAAAAAAATGGATTTGTAGGGTTCAACCGAAGTGAAAAAAATGGATTTTTGGCGATTTTTGTAGCCTCAAAATGGCACCCTTAACGAGTTCAGAACCACTTCTAACCATTCTAGGATGGTGCAATGGAATGTCCCCTAGATGTGGAGAATGACAATAACGGGATCAGAATGCGTTTAGTATGTATTTTTGGGGTGAAAAAAAAAATGGATTTGTAGGGTTCAACCGAAGTGAAAAAAATGGATTTTTGGCGATTTTTGTAGCCTCAAAATGGCACCCTTAACGAGTTCAGAACCACTTCTAACCATTCTAGGATGGTGCAATGGAATGTCCCCTAGATGTGGAGAATGACAATAACGGGATCAGAATGCGTTTAGTATGTATTTTTGGGGTGAAAAAAAAAATGGATTTGTAGGGTTCAACCGAAGTGAAAAAAATGGATTTTTGGCGATTTTTGTAGCCTCAAAATGGCACCCTTAACGAGTTCAGAACCACTTCTAACCATTCTAGGATGGTGCAATGGAATGTCCCCTAGATGTGGAGAATGACAATAACGGGATCAGAATGCGTTTAGTATGTATTTTTGGGGTGAAAAAAAAAATGGATTTGTAGGGTTCAACCGAAGTGAAAAAAATGGATTTTTGGCGATTTTTGTAGCCTCAAAATGGCACCCTTAACGAGTTCAGAACCACTTCTAACCATTCTAGGATGGTGCAATGGAATGTCCCCTAGATGTGGAGAATGACAATAACGGGATCAGAATGCGTTTAGTATGTATTTTTGGGGTGAAAAAAAAAATGGATTTGTAGGGTTCAACCGAAGTGAAAAAAATGGATTTTTGGCGATTTTTGTAGCCTCAAAATGGCACCCTTAACGAGTTCAGAACCACTTCTAACCATTCTAGGATGGTGCAATGGAATGTCCCCTAGATGTGGAGAATGACAATAACGGGATCAGAATGCGTTTAGTATGTATTTTTGGGGTGAAAAAAAAAATGGATTTGTAGGGTTCAACCGAAGTGAAAAAAATGGATTTTTGGCGATTTTTGTAGCCTCAAAATGGCACCCTTAACGAGTTCAGAACCACTTCTAACCATTCTAGGATGGTGCAATGGAATGTCCCCTAGATGTGGAGAATGACAATAACGGGATCAGAATGCGTTTAGTATGTATTTTTGGGGTGAAAAAAAAAATGGATTTGTAGGGTTCAACCGAAGTGAAAAAAATGGATTTTTGGCGATTTTTGTAGCCTCAAAATGGCACCCTTAACGAGTTCAGAACCACTTCTAACCATTCTAGGATGGTGCAATGGAATGTCCCCTAGATGTGGAGAATGACAATAACGGGATCAGAATGCGTTTAGTATGTATTTTTGGGGTGAAAAAAAAAAATGGATTTGTAGGGTTCAACCGAAGTGAAAAAAATGGATTTTTGGCGATTTTTGTAGCCTCAAAATGGCACCCTTAACGAGTTCAGAACCACTTCTAACCATTCTAGGATGGTGCAATGGAATGTCCCCTAGATGTGGAGAATGACAATAACGGGATCAGAATGCGTTTAGTATGTATTTTTGGGGTGAAAAAAAAAAATGGATTTGTAGGGTTCAACCGAAGTGAAAAAAATGGATTTTTGGCGATTTTTGTAGCCTCAAAATGGCACCCTTAACGAGTTCAGAACCACTTCTAACCATTCTAGGATGGTGCAATGGAATGTCCCCTAGATGTGGAGAATGACAATAACGGGATCAGAATGCGTTTAGTATGTATTTTTGGGGTGAAAAAAAAAATGGATTTGTAGGGTTCAACCGAAGTGAAAAAAATGGATTTTTGGCGATTTTTGTAGCCTCAAAATGGCACCCTTAACGAGTTCAGAACCACTTCTAACCATTCTAGGATGGTGCAATGGAATGTCCCCTAGATGTGGAGAATGACAATAACGGGATCAGAATGCGTTTAGTATGTATTTTTGGGGTGAAAAAAAAAAATGGATTTGTAGGGTTCAACCGAAGTGAAAAAAATGGATTTTTGGCGATTTTTGTAGCCTCAAAATGGCACCCTTAACGAGTTCAGAACCACTTCTAACCATTCTAGGATGGTGCAATGGAATGTCCCCTAGATGTGGAGAATGACAATAACGGGATCAGAATGCGTTTAGTATGTATTTTTGGGGTGAAAAAAAAAATGGATTTGTAGGGTTCAACCGAAGTGAAAAAAATGGATTTTTGGCGATTTTTGTAGCCTCAAAATGGCACCCTTAACGAGTTCAGAACCACTTCTAACCATTCTAGGATGGTGCAATGGAATGTCCCCTAGATGTGGAGAATGACAATAACGGGATCAGAATGCGTTTAGTATGTATTTTTGGGGTGAAAAAAAAAATGGATTTGTAGGGTTCAACCGAAGTGAAAAAAATGGATTTTTGGCGATTTTTGTAGCCTCAAAATGGCACCCTTAACGAGTTCAGAACCACTTCTAACCATTCTAGGATGGTGCAATGGAATGTCCCCTAGATGTGGAGAATGACAATAACGGGATCAGAATGCGTTTAGTATGTATTTTTGGGGTGAAAAAAAAAAATGGATTTGTAGGGTTCAACCGAAGTGAAAAAAATGGATTTTTGGCGATTTTTGTAGCCTCAAAATGGCACCCTTAACGAGTTCAGAACCACTTCTAACCATTCTAGGATGGTGCAATGGAATGTCCCCTAGATGTGGAGAATGACAATAACGGGATCAGAATGCGTTTAGTATGTATTTTTGGGGTGAAAAAAAAAATGGATTTGTAGGGTTCAACCGAAGTGAAAAAAATGGATTTTTGGCGATTTTTGTAGCCTCAAAATGGCACCCTTAACGAGTTCAGAACCACTTCCTAACCATTCTAGGATGGTGCAATGGAATGTCCCCTAGATGTGGAGAATGACAATAACGGGATCAGAATGCGTTTAGTATGTATTTTTGGGGTGAAAAAAAAAATGGATTTGTAGGGTTCAACCGAAGTGAAAAAAATGGATTTTTGGCGATTTTTGTAGCCTCAAAATGGCACCCTTAACGAGTTCAGAACCACTTCTAACCATTCTAGGATGGTGCAATGGAATGTCCCCTAGATGTGGAGAATGACAATAACGGGATCAGAATGCGTTTAGTATGTATTTTTGGGGTGAAAAAAAAAAATGGATTTGTAGGGTTCAACCGAAGTGAAAAAAATGGATTTTTGGCGATTTTTGTAGCCTCAAAATGGCACCCTTAACGAGTTCAGAACCACTTCTAACCATTCTAGGATGGTGCAATGGAATGTCCCCTAGATGTGGAGAATGACAATAACGGGATCAGAATGCGTTTAGTATGTATTTTTGGGGTGAAAAAAAAAATGGATTTGTAGGGTTCAACCGAAGTGAAAAAAATGGATTTTTGGCGATTTTTGTAGCCTCAAAATGGCACCCTTAACGAGTTCAGAACCACTTCTAACCATTCTAGGATGGTGCAATGGAATGTCCCCTAGATGTGGAGAATGACAATAACGGGATCAGAATGCGTTTAGTATGTATTTTTGGGGTGAAAAAAAAAATGGATTTGTAGGGTTCAACCGAAGTGAAAAAAATGGATTTTTGGCGATTTTTGTAGCCTCAAAATGGCACCCTTAACGAGTTCAGAACCACTTCTAACCATTCTAGGATGGTGCAATGGAATGTCCCCTAGATGTGGAGAATGACAATAACGGGATCAGAATGCGTTTAGTATGTATTTTTGGGGTGAAAAAAAAAAATGGATTTGTAGGGTTCAACCGAAGTGAAAAAAATGGATTTTTGGCGATTTTTGTAGCCTCAAAATGGCACCCTTAACGAGTTCAGAACCACTTCTAACCATTCTAGGATGGTGCAATGGAATGTCCCCTAGATGTGGAGAATGACAATAACGGGATCAGAATGCGTTTAGTATGTATTTTTGGGGTGAAAAAAAAAATGGATTTGTAGGGTTCAACCGAAGTGAAAAAAATGGATTTTTGGCGATTTTTGTAGCCTCAAAATGGCACCCTTAACGAGTTCAGAACCACTTCTAACCATTCTAGGATGGTGCAATGGAATGTCCCCTAGATGTGGAGAATGACAATAACGGGATCAGAATGCGTTTAGTATGTATTTTTGGGGTGAAAAAAAAAATGGATTTGTAGGGTTCAACCGAAGTGAAAAAAATGGATTTTTGGCGATTTTTGTAGCCTCAAAATGGCACCCTTAACGAGTTCAGAACCACTTCTAACCATTCTAGGATGGTGCAATGGAATGTCCCCTAGATGTGGAGAATGACAATAACGGGATCAGAATGCGTTTAGTATGTATTTTTGGGGTGAAAAAAAAAATGGATTTGTAGGGTTCAACCGAAGTGAAAAAAATGGATTTTTGGCGATTTTTGTAGCCTCAAAATGGCACCCTTAACGAGTTCAGAACCACTTCTAACCATTCTAGGATGGTGCAATGGAATGTCCCCTAGATGTGGAGAATGACAATAACGGGATCAGAATGCGTTTAGTATGTATTTTTGGGGTGAAAAAAAAAATGGATTTGTAGGGTTCAACCGAAGTGAAATTGGCGATTTTTGTAGCCTCAAAATGGCACCCTTAACGAGTTCAGAACCACTTCTAACCATTCTAGGATGGTGCAATGGAATGTCCCCTAGATGTGGAGAATGACAATAACGGGATCAGAATGCGTTTAGTATGTATTTTTGGGGTGAAAAAAAAAATGGATTTGTAGGGTTCAACCGAAGTGAAAAAAATGGATTTTTGGCGATTTTTGTAGCCTCAAAATGGCACCCTTAACGAGTTCAGAACCACTTCTAACCATTCTAGGATGGTGCAATGGAATGTCCCCTAGATGTGGAGAATGACAATAACGGGATCAGAATGCGTTTAGTATGTATTTTTGGGGTGACAACGATATAAAATGGATTTGTAGGGTTCAACCGAAGTGAAAAAAATGGATTTTTGGCGATTTTTGTAGCCTCAAAATGGCACCCTTAACGAGTTCAGAACCACTTCTAACCATTCTAGGATGGTGCAATGGAATGTCCCCTAGATGTGGAGAATGACAATAACGGGATCAGAATGCGTTTAGTATGTATTTTTGGGGTGAAAAAAAAAAATGGATTTGTAGGGTTCAACCGAAGTGAAAAAAATGGATTTTTGGCGATTTTTGTAGCCTCAAAATGGCACCCTTAACGAGTTCAGAACCACTTCTAACCATTCTAGGATGGTGCAATGGAATGTCCCCTAGATGTGGAGAATGACAATAACGGGATCAGAATGCGTTTAGTATGTATTTTTGGGGTGAAAAAAAAAATGGATTTGTAGGGTTCAACCGAAGTGAAAAAAATGGATTTTTGGCGATTTTTGTAGCCTCAAAATGGCACCCTTAACGAGTTCAGAACCACTTCTAACCATTCTAGGATGGTGCAATGGAATGTCCCCTAGATGTGGAGAATGACAATAACGGGATCAGAATGCGTTTAGTATGTATTTTTGGGGTGAAAAAAAAAATGGATTTGTAGGGTTCAACCGAAGTGAAAAAAATGGATTTTTGGCGATTTTTGTAGCCTCAAAATGGCACCCTTAACGAGTTCAGAACCACTTCTAACCATTCTAGGATGGTGCAATGGAATGTCCCCTAGATGTGGAGAATGACAATAACGGGATCAGAATGCGTTTAGTATGTATTTTTGGGGTGAAAAAAAAAAATGGATTTGTAGGGTTCAACCGAAGTGAAAAAAATGGATTTTTGGCGATTTTTGTAGCCTCAAAATGGCACCCTTAACGAGTTCAGAACCACTTCTAACCATTCTAGGATGGTGCAATGGAATGTCCCCTAGATGTGGAGAATGACAATAACGGGATCAGAATGCGTTTAGTATGTATTTTTGGGGTGAAAAAAAAAAATGGATTTGTAGGGTTCAACCGAAGTGAAAAAAATGGATTTTTGGCGATTTTTGTAGCCTCAAAATGGCACCCTTAACGAGTTCAGAACCACTTCTAACCATTCTAGGATGGTGCAATGGAATGTCCCCTAGATGTGGAGAATGACAATAACGGGATCAGAATGCGTTTAGTATGTATTTTTGGGGTGAAAAAAAAAAATGGATTTGTAGGGTTCAACCGAAGTGAAAAAAATGGATTTTTGGCGATTTTTGTAGCCTCAAAATGGCACCCTTAACGAGTTCAGAACCACTTCTAACCATTCTAGGATGGTGCAATGGAATGTCCCCTAGATGTGGAGAATGACAATAACGGGATCAGAATGCGTTTAGTATGTATTTTTGGGGTGAAAAAAAAAATGGATTTGTAGGGTTCAACCGAAGTGAAAAAAATGGATTTTTGGCGATTTTTGTAGCCTCAAAATGGCACCCTTAACGAGTTCAGAACCACTTCTAACCATTCTAGGATGGTGCAATGGAATGTCCCCTAGATGTGGAGAATGACAATAACGGGATCAGAATGCGTTTAGTATGTATTTTTGGGGTGAAAAAAAAAATGGATTTGTAGGGTTCAACCGAAGTGAAAAAAATGGATTTTTGGCGATTTTTGTAGCCTCAAAATGGCACCCTTAACGAGTTCAGAACCACTTCTAACCATTCTAGGATGGTGCAATGGAATGTCCCCTAGATGTGGAGAATGACAATAACGGGATCAGAATGCGTTTAGTATGTATTTTTGGGGTGAAAAAAAAAAATGGATTTGTAGGGTTCAACCGAAGTGAAAAAAATGGATTTTTGGCGATTTTTGTAGCCTCAAAATGGCACCCTTAACGAGTTCAGAACCACTTCTAACCATTCTAGGATGGTGCAATGGAATGTCCCCTAGATGTGGAGAATGACAATAACGGGATCAGAATGCGTTTAGTATGTATTTTTGGGGTGAAAAAAAAAAATGGATTTGTAGGGTTCAACCGAAGTGAAAAAAATGGATTTTTGGCGATTTTTGTAGCCTCAAAATGGCACCCTTAACGAGTTCAGAACCACTTCTAACCATTCTAGGATGGTGCAATGGAATGTCCCCTAGATGTGGAGAATGACAATAACGGGATCAGAATGCGTTTAGTATGTATTTTTGGGGTGAAAAAAAAAAATGGATTTGTAGGGTTCAACCGAAGTGAAAAAAATGGATTTTTGGCGATTTTTGTAGCCTCAAAATGGCACCCTTAACGAGTTCAGAACCACTTCTAACCATTCTAGGATGGTGCAATGGAATGTCCCCTAGATGTGGAGAATGACAATAACGGGATCAGAATGCGTTTAGTATGTATTTTTGGGGTGAAAAAAAAAATGGATTTGTAGGGTTCAACCGAAGTGAAAAAAATGGATTTTTGGCGATTTTTGTAGCCTCAAAATGGCACCCTTAACGAGTTCAGAACCACTTCTAACCATTCTAGGATGGTGCAATGGAATGTCCCCTAGATGTGGAGAATGACAATAACGGGATCAGAATGCGTTTAGTATGTATTTTTGGGGTGAAAAAAAAAAATGGATTTGTAGGGTTCAACCGAAGTGAAAAAAATGGATTTTTGGCGATTTTTGTAGCCTCAAAATGGCACCCTTAACGAGTTCAGAACCACTTCTAACCATTCTAGGATGGTGCAATGGAATGTCCCCTAGATGTGGAGAATGACAATAACGGGATCAGAATGCGTTTAGTATGTATTTTTGGGGTGAAAAAAAAAAATGGATTTGTAGGGTTCAACCGAAGTGAAAAAAATGGATTTTTGGCGATTTTTGTAGCCTCAAAATGGCACCCTTAACGAGTTCAGAACCACTTCTAACCATTCTAGGATGGTGCAATGGAATGTCCCCTAGATGTGGAGAATGACAATAACGGGATCAGAATGCGTTTAGTATGTATTTTTGGGGTGAAAAAAAAAATGGATTTGTAGGGTTCAACCGAAGTGAAAAAAATGGATTTTTGGCGATTTTTGTAGCCTCAAAATGGCACCCTTAACGAGTTCAGAACCACTTCTAACCATTCTAGGATGGTGCAATGGAATGTCCCCTAGATGTGGAGAATGACAATAACGGGATCAGAATGCGTTTAGTATGTATTTTTGGGGTGAAAAAAAAAATGGATTTGTAGGGTTCAACCGAAGTGAAAAAAATGGATTTTTGGCGATTTTTGTAGCCTCAAAATGGCACCCTTAACGAGTTCAGAACCACTTCTAACCATTCTAGGATGGTGCAATGGAATGTCCCCTAGATGTGGAGAATGACAATAACGGGATCAGAATGCGTTTAGTATGTATTTTTGGGGTGAAAAAAAAAATGGATTTGTAGGGTTCAACCGAAGTGAAAAAAATGGATTTTTGGCGATTTTTGTAGCCTCAAAATGGCACCCTTAACGAGTTCAGAACCACTTCTAACCATTCTAGGATGGTGCAATGGAATGTCCCCTAGATGTGGAGAATGACAATAACGGGATCAGAATGCGTTTAGTATGTATTTTTGGGGTGAAAAAAAAAATGGATTTGTAGGGTTCAACCGAAGTGAAAAAAATGGATTTTTGGCGATTTTTGTAGCCTCAAAATGGCACCCTTAACGAGTTCAGAACCACTTCTAACCATTCTAGGATGGTGCAATGGAATGTCCCCTAGATGTGGAGAATGACAATAACGGGATCAGAATGCGTTTAGTATGTATTTTTGGGGTGAAAAAAAAAAATGGATTTGTAGGGTTCAACCGAAGTGAAAAAAATGGATTTTTGGCGATTTTTGTAGCCTCAAAATGGCACCCTTAACGAGTTCAGAACCACTTCTAACCATTCTAGGATGGTGCAATGGAATGTCCCCTAGATGTGGAGAATGACAATAACGGGATCAGAAAAAAATGGATTTGTAGGGTTCAACCGAAGTGAAAAAAATGGATTTTTGGCGATTTTTGTAGCCTCAAAATGGCACCCTTAACGAGTTCAGAACCACTTCTAACCATTCTAGGATGGTGCAATGGAATGTCCCCTAGATGTGGAGAATGACAATAACGGGATCAGAATGCGTTTAGTATGTATTTTTGGGGTGAAAAAAAAAATGGATTTGTAGGGTTCAACCGAAGTGAAAAAAATGGATTTTTGGCGATTTTTGTAGCCTCAAAATGGCACCCTTAACGAGTTCAGAACCACTTCTAACCATTCTAGGATGGTGCAATGGAATGTCCCCTAGATGTGGTATCAACGCAGAATGACAATAACGGGATCAGAATGCGTTTAGTATGTATTTTTGGGGTGAAAAAAAAAATGGATTTGTAGGGTTCAACCGAAGTGAAAAAAATGGATTTTTGGCGATTTTTGTAGCCTCAAAATGGCACCCTTAACGAGTTCAGAACCACTTCTAACCATTCTAGGATGGTGCAATGGAATGTCCCCTAGATGTGGAGAATGACAATAACGGGATCAGAATGCGTTTAGTATGTATTTTTGGGGTGAAAAAAAAAATGGATTTGTAGGGTTCAACCGAAGTGAAAAAAATGGATTTTTGGCGATTTTTGTAGCCTCAAAATGGCACCCTTAACGAGTTCAGAACCACTTCTAACCATTCTAGGATGGTGCAATGGAATGTCCCCTAGATGTGGAGAATGACAATAACGGGATCAGAATGCGTTTAGTATGTATTTTTGGGGTGAAAAAAAAAATGGATTTGTAGGGTTCAACCGAAGTGAAAAAAATGGATTTTTGGCGATTTTTGTAGCCTCAAAATGGCACCCTTAACGAGTTCAGAACCACTTCTAACCATTCTAGGATGGTGCAATGGAATGTCCCCTAGATGTGGAGAATGACAATAACGGGATCAGAATGCGTTTAGTATGTATTTTTGGGGTGAAAAAAAAAAATGGATTTGTAGGGTTCAACCGAAGTGAAAAAAATGGATTTTTGGCGATTTTTGTAGCCTCAAAATGGCACCCTTAACGAGTTCAGAACCACTTCTAACCATTCTAGGATGGTGCAATGGAATGTCCCCTAGATGTGGAGAATGACAATAACGGGATCAGAATGCGTTTAGTATGTATTTTTGGGGTGAAAAAAAAAAATGGATTTGTAGGGTTCAACCGAAGTGAAAAAAATGGATTTTTGGCGATTTTTGTAGCCTCAAAATGGCACCCTTAACGAGTTCAGAACCACTTCTAACCATTCTAGGATGGTGCAATGGAATGTCCCCTAGATGTGGAGAATGACAATAACGGGATCAGAATGCGTTTAGTATGTATTTTTGGGGTGAAAAAAAAAAATGGATTTGTAGGGTTCAACCGAAGTGAAAAAAATGGATTTTTGGCGATTTTTGTAGCCTCAAAATGGCACCCTTAACGAGTTCAGAACCACTTCTAACCATTCTAGGATGGTGCAATGGAATGTCCCCTAGATGTGGAGAATGACAATAACGGGATCAGAATGCGTTTAGTATGTATTTTTGGGGTGAAAAAAAAAATGGATTTGTAGGGTTCAACCGAAGTGAAAAAAATGGATTTTTGGCGATTTTTGTAGCCTCAAAATGGCACCCTTAACGAGTTCAGAACCACTTCTAACCATTCTAGGATGGTGCAATGGAATGTCCCCTAGATGTGGAGAATGACAATAACGGGATCAGAATGCGTTTAGTATGTATTTTTGGGGTGAAAAAAAAAATGGATTTGTAGGGTTCAACCGAAGTGAAAAAAATGGATTTTTGGCGATTTTTGTAGCCTCAAAATGGCACCCTTAACGAGTTCAGAACCACTTCTAACCATTCTAGGATGGTGCAATGGAATGTCCCCTAGATGTGGAGAATGACAATAACGGGATCAGAATGCGTTTAGTATGTATTTTTGGGGTGAAAAAAAAAATGGATTTGTAGGGTTCAACCGAAGTGAAAAAAATGGATTTTTGGCGATTTTTGTAGCCTCAAAATGGCACCCTTAACGAGTTCAGAACCACTTCTAACCATTCTAGGATGGTGCAATGGAATGTCCCCTAGATGTGGAGAATGACAATAACGGGATCAGAATGCGTTTAGTATGTATTTTTGGGGTGAAAAAAAAAATGGATTTGTAGGGTTCAACCGAAGTGAAAAAAATGGATTTTTGGCGATTTTTGTAGCCTCAAAATGGCACCCTTAACGAGTTCAGAACCACTTCTAACCATTCTAGGATGGTGCAATGGAATGTCCCCTAGATGTGGAGAATGACAATAACGGGATCAGAATGCGTTTAGTATGTATTTTTGGGGTGAAAAAAAAAATGGATTTGTAGGGTTCAACCGAAGTGAAAAAAATGGATTTTTGGCGATTTTTGTAGCCTCAAAATGGCACCCTTAACGAGTTCAGAACCACTTCTAACCATTCTAGGATGGTGCAATGGAATGTCCCCTAGATGTGGAGAATGACAATAACGGGATCAGAATGCGTTTAGTATGTATTTTTGGGGTGAAAAAAAAAATGGATTTGTAGGGTTCAACCGAAGTGAAAAAAATGGATTTTTGGCGATTTTTGTAGCCTCAAAATGGCACCCTTAACGAGTTCAGAACCACTTCTAACCATTCTAGGATGGTGCAATGGAATGTCCCCTAGATGTGGAGAATGACAATAACGGGATCAGAATGCGTTTAGTATGTATTTTTGGGGTGAAAAAAAAAATGGATTTGTAGGGTTCAACCGAAGTGAAAAAAATGGATTTTTGGCGATTTTTGTAGCCTCAAAATGGCACCCTTAACGAGTTCAGAACCACTTCTAACCATTCTAGGATGGTGCAATGGAATGTCCCCTAGATGTGGAGAATGACAATAACGGGATCAGAATGCGTTTAGTATGTATTTTTGGGGTGAAAAAAAAAATGGATTTGTAGGGTTCAACCGAAGTGAAAAAAATGGATTTTTGGCGATTTTTGTAGCCTCAAAATGGCACCCTTAACGAGTTCAGAACCACTTCTAACCATTCTAGGATGGTGCAATGGAATGTCCCCTAGATGTGGAGAATGACAATAACGGGATCAGAATGCGTTTAGTATGTATTTTTGGGGTGAAAAAAAAAAATGGATTTGTAGGGTTCAACCGAAGTGAAAAAAATGGATTTTTGGCGATTTTTGTAGCCTCAAAATGGCACCCTTAACGAGTTCAGAACCACTTCTAACCATTCTAGGATGGTGCAATGGAATGTCCCCTAGATGTGGAGAATGACAATAACGGGATCAGAATGCGTTTAGTATGTATTTTTGGGGTGAAAAAAAAAATGGATTTGTAGGGTTCAACCGAAGTGAAAAAAATGGATTTTTGGCGATTTTTGTAGCCTCAAAATGGCACCCTTAACGAGTTCAGAACCACTTCTAACCATTCTAGGATGGTGCAATGGAATGTCCCCTAGATGTGGAGAATGACAATAACGGGATCAGAATGCGTTTAGTATGTATTTTTGGGGTGAAAAAAAAAATGGATTTGTAGGGTTCAACCGAAGTGAAAAAAATGGATTTTTGGCGATTTTTGTAGCCTCAAAATGGCACCCTTAACGAGTTCAGAACCACTTCTAACCATTCTAGGATGGTGCAATGGAATGTCCCCTAGATGTGGAGAATGACAATAACGGGATCAGAATGCGTTTAGTATGTATTTTTGGGGTGAAAAAAAAAATGGATTTGTAGGGTTCAACCGAAGTGAAAAAAATGGATTTTTGGCGATTTTTGTAGCCTCAAAATGGCACCCTTAACGAGTTCAGAACCACTTCTAACCATTCTAGGATGGTGCAATGGAATGTCCCCTAGATGTGGAGAATGACAATAACGGGATCAGAATGCGTTTAGTATGTATTTTTGGGGTGAAAAAAAAAATGGATTTGTAGGGTTCAACCGAAGTGAAAAAAATGGATTTTTGGCGATTTTTGTAGCCTCAAAATGGCACCCTTAACGAGTTCAGAACCACTTCTAACCATTCTAGGATGGTGCAATGGAATGTCCCCTAGATGTGGAGAATGACAATAACGGGATCAGAATGCGTTTAGTATGTATTTTTGGGGTGAAAAAAAAAATGGATTTGTAGGGTTCAACCGAAGTGAAAAAAATGGATTTTTGGCGATTTTTGTAGCCTCAAAATGGCACCCTTAACGAGTTCAGAACCACTTCTAACCATTCTAGGATGGTGCAATGGAATGTCCCCTAGATGTGGAGAATGACAATAACGGGATCAGAATGCGTTTAGTATGTATTTTTGGGGTGAAAAAAAAAAATGGATTTGTAGGGTTCAACCGAAGTGAAAAAAATGGATTTTTGGCGATTTTTGTAGCCTCAAAATGGCACCCTTAACGAGTTCAGAACCACTTCTAACCATTCTAGGATGGTGCAATGGAATGTCCCCTAGATGTGGAGAATGACAATAACGGGATCAGAATGCGTTTAGTATGTATTTTTGGGGTGAAAAAAAAAAATGGATTTGTAGGGTTCAACCGAAGTGAAAAAAATGGATTTTTGGCGATTTTTGTAGCCTCAAAATGGCACCCTTAACGAGTTCAGAACCACTTCTAACCATTCTAGGATGGTGCAATGGAATGTCCCCTAGATGTGGAGAATGACAATAACGGGATCAGAATGCGTTTAGTATGTATTTTTGGGGTGAAAAAAAAAATGGATTTGTAGGGTTCAACCGAAGTGAAAAAAATGGATTTTTGGCGATTTTTGTAGCCTCAAAATGGCACCCTTAACGAGTTCAGAACCACTTCTAACCATTCTAGGATGGTGCAATGGAATGTCCCCTAGATGTGGAGAATGACAATAACGGGATCAGAATGCGTTTAGTATGTATTTTTGGGGTGAAAAAAAAAAATGGATTTGTAGGGTTCAACCGAAGTGAAAAAAATGGATTTTTGGCGATTTTTGTAGCCTCAAAATGGCACCCTTAACGAGTTCAGAACCACTTCTAACCATTCTAGGATGGTGCAATGGAATGTCCCCTAGATGTGGAGAATGACAATAACGGGATCAGAATGCGTTTAGTATGTATTTTTGGGGTGAAAAAAAAAAATGGATTTGTAGGGTTCAACCGAAGTGAAAAAAATGGATTTTTGGCGATTTTTGTAGCCTCAAAATGGCACCCTTAACGAGTTCAGAACCACTTCTAACCATTCTAGGATGGTGCAATGGAATGTCCCCTAGATGTGGAGAATGACAATAACGGGATCAGAATGCGTTTAGTATGTATTTTTGGGGTGAAAAAAAAAATGGATTTGTAGGGTTCAACCGAAGTGAAAAAAATGGATTTTTGGCGATTTTTGTAGCCTCAAAATGGCACCCTTAACGAGTTCAGAACCACTTCTAACCATTCTAGGATGGTGCAATGGAATGTCCCCTAGATGTGGAGAATGACAATAACGGGATCAGAATGCGTTTAGTATGTATTTTTGGGGTGAAAAAAAAAATGGATTTGTAGGGTTCAACCGAAGTGAAAAAAATGGATTTTTGGCGATTTTTGTAGCCTCAAAATGGCACCCTTAACGAGTTCAGAACCACTTCTAACCATTCTAGGATGGTGCAATGGAATGTCCCCTAGATGTGGAGAATGACAATAACGGGATCAGAATGCGTTTAGTATGTATTTTTGGGGTGAAAAAAAAAATGGATTTGTAGGGTTCAACCGAAGTGAAAAAAATGGATTTTTGGCGATTTTTGTAGCCTCAAAATGGCACCCTTAACGAGTTCAGAACCACTTCTAACCATTCTAGGATGGTGCAATGGAATGTCCCCTAGATGTGGAGAATGACAATAACGGGATCAGAATGCGTTTAGTATGTATTTTTGGGGTGAAAAAAAAAAATGGATTTGTAGGTTCAACCGAAGTGAAAAAAATGGATTTTTGGCGATTTTTGTAGCCTCAAAATGGCACCCTTAACGAGTTCAGAACCACTTCTAACCATTCTAGGATGGTGCAATGGAATGTCCCCTAGATGTGGAGAATGACAATAACGGGATCAGAATGCGTTTAGTATGTATTTTTGGGGTGAAAAAAAAAAATGGATTTGTAGGGTTCAACCGAAGTGAAAAAAATGGATTTTTGGCGATTTTTGTAGCCTCAAAATGGCACCCTTAACGAGTTCAGAACCACTTCTAACCATTCTAGGATGGTGCAATGGAATGTCCCCTAGATGTGGAGAATGACAATAACGGGATCAGAATGCGTTTAGTATGTATTTTTGGGGTGAAAAAAAAAAATGGATTTGTAGGGTTCAACCGAAGTGAAAAAAATGGATTTTTGGCGATTTTTGTAGCCTCAAAATGGCACCCTTAACGAGTTCAGAACCACTTCTAACCATTCTAGGATGGTGCAATGGAATGTCCCCTAGATGTGGAGAATGACAATAACGGGATCAGAATGCGTTTAGTATGTATTTTTGGGGTGAAAAAAAAAAATGGATTTGTAGGGTTCAACCGAAGTGAAAAAAATGGATTTTTGGCGATTTTTGTAGCCTCAAAATGGCACCCTTAACGAGTTCAGAACCACTTCTAACCATTCTAGGATGGTGCAATGGAATGTCCCCTAGATGTGGAGAATGACAATAACGGGATCAGAATGCGTTTAGTATGTATTTTTGGGGTGAAAAAAAAAATGGATTTGTAGGGTTCAACCGAAGTGAAAAAAATGGATTTTTGGCGATTTTTGTAGCCTCAAAATGGCACCCTTAACGAGTTCAGAACCACTTCTAACCATTCTAGGATGGTGCAATGGAATGTCCCCTAGATGTGGAGAATGACAATAACGGGATCAGAATGCGTTTAGTATGTATTTTTGGGGTGAAAAAAAAAAATGGATTTGTAGGGTTCAACCGAAGTGAAAAAAATGGATTTTTGGCGATTTTTGTAGCCTCAAAATGGCACCCTTAACGAGTTCAGAACCACTTCTAACCATTCTAGGATGGTGCAATGGAATGTCCCCTAGATGTGGAGAATGACAATAACGGGATCAGAATGCGTTTAGTATGTATTTTTGGGGTGAAAAAAAAAAATGGATTTGTAGGGTTCAACCGAAGTGAAAAAAATGGATTTTTGGCGATTTTTGTAGCCTCAAAATGGCACCCTTAACGAGTTCAGAACCACTTCTAACCATTCTAGGATGGTGCAATGGAATGTCCCCTAGATGTGGAGAATGACAATAACGGGATCAGAATGCGTTTAGTATGTATTTTTGGGGTGAAAAAAAAAATGGATTTGTAGGGTTCAACCGAAGTGAAAAAAATGGATTTTTGGCGATTTTTGTAGCCTCAAAATGGCACCCTTAACGAGTTCAGAACCACTTCTAACCATTCTAGGATGGTGCAATGGAATGTCCCCTAGATGTGGAGAATGACAATAACGGGATCAGAATGCGTTTAGTATGTATTTTTGGGGTGAAAAAAAAAATGGATTTGTAGGGTTCAACCGAAGTGAAAAAAATGGATTTTTGGCGATTTTTGTAGCCTCAAAATGGCACCCTTAACGAGTTCAGAACCACTTCTAACCATTCTAGGATGGTGCAATGGAATGTCCCCTAGATGTGGAGAATGACAATAACGGGATCAGAATGCGTTTAGTATGTATTTTTGGGGTGAAAAAAAAAATGGATTTGTAGGGTTCAACCGAAGTGAAAAAAATGGATTTTTGGCGATTTTTGTAGCCTCAAAATGGCACCCTTAACGAGTTCAGAACCACTTCTAACCATTCTAGGATGGTGCAATGGAATGTCCCCTAGATGTGGAGAATGACAATAACGGGATCAGAATGCGTTTAGTATGTATTTTTGGGGTGAAAAAAAAAAATGGATTTGTAGGGTTCAACCGAAGTGAAAAAAATGGATTTTTGGCGATTTTTGTAGCCTCAAAATGGCACCCTTAACGAGTTCAGAACCACTTCTAACCATTCTAGGATGGTGCAATGGAATGTCCCCTAGATGTGGAGAATGACAATAACGGGATCAGAATGCGTTTAGTATGTATTTTTGGGGTGAAAAAAAAAATGGATTTGTAGGGTTCAACCGAAGTGAAAAAAATGGATTTTTGGCGATTTTTGTAGCCTCAAAATGGCACCCTTAACGAGTTCAGAACCACTTCTAACCATTCTAGGATGGTGCAATGGAATGTCCCCTAGATGTGGAGAATGACAATAACGGGATCAGAATGCGTTTAGTATGTATTTTTGGGGTGAAAAAAAAAAATGGATTTGTAGGGTTCAACCGAAGTGAAAAAAATGGATTTTTGGCGATTTTTGTAGCCTCAAAATGGCACCCTTAACGAGTTCAGAACCACTTCTAACCATTCTAGGATGGTGCAATGGAATGTCCCCTAGATGTGGAGAATGACAATAACGGGATCAGAATGCGTTTAGTATGTATTTTTGGGGTGAAAAAAAAAATGGATTTGTAGGGTTCAACCGAAGTGAAAAAAATGGATTTTTGGCGATTTTTGTAGCCTCAAAATGGCACCCTTAACGAGTTCAGAACCACTTCTAACCATTCTAGGATGGTGCAATGGAATGTCCCCTAGATGTGGAGAATGACAATAACGGGATCAGAATGCGTTTAGTATGTATTTTTGGGGTGAAAAAAAAAAATGGATTTGTAGGGTTCAACCGAAGTGAAAAAAATGGATTTTTGGCGATTTTTGTAGCCTCAAAATGGCACCCTTAACGAGTTCAGAACCACTTCTAACCATTCTAGGATGGTGCAATGGAATGTCCCCTAGATGTGGAGAATGACAATAACGGGATCAGAATGCGTTTAGTATGTATTTTTGGGGTGAAAAAAAAATGGATTTGTAGGGTTCAACCGAAGTGAAAAAAATGGATTTTTGGCGATTTTTGTAGCCTCAAAATGGCACCCTTAACGAGTTCAGAAACCACTTCTAACCATTCTAGGATGGTGCAATGGAATGTCCCCTAGATGTGGAGAATGACAATAACGGGATCAGAATGCGTTTAGTATGTATTTTTGGGGTGAAAAAAAAAATGGATTTGTAGGGTTCAACCGAAGTGAAAAAAATGGATTTTTGGCGATTTTTGTAGCCTCAAAATGGCACCCTTAACGAGTTCAGAACCACTTCTAACCATTCTAGGATGGTGCAATGGAATGTCCCCTAGATGTGGAGAATGACAATAACGGGATCAGAATGCGTTTAGTATGTATTTTTGGGGTGAAAAAAAAAATGGATTTGTAGGGTTCAACCGAAGTGAAAAAAATGGATTTTTGGCGATTTTTGTAGCCTCAAAATGGCACCCTTAACGAGTTCAGAACCACTTCTAACCATTCTAGGATGGTGCAATGGAATGTCCCCTAGATGTGGAGAATGACAATAACGGGATCAGAATGCGTTTAGTATGTATTTTTGGGGTGAAAAAAAAAAATGGATTTGTAGGGTTCAACCGAAGTGAAAAAAATGGATTTTTGGCGATTTTTGTAGCCTCAAAATGGCACCCTTAACGAGTTCAGAACCACTTCTAACCATTCTAGGATGGTGCAATGGAATGTCCCCTAGATGTGGAGAATGACAATAACGGGATCAGAATGCGTTTAGTATGTATTTTTGGGGTGAAAAAAAAAAATGGATTTGTAGGGTTCAACCGAAGTGAAAAAAATGGATTTTTGGCGATTTTTGTAGCCTCAAAATGGCACCCTTAACGAGTTCAGAACCACTTCTAACCATTCTAGGATGGTGCAATGGAATGTCCCCTAGATGTGGAGAATGACAATAACGGGATCAGAATGCGTTTAGTATGTATTTTTGGGGTGAAAAAAAAAATGGATTTGTAGGGTTCAACCGAAGTGAAAAAAATGGATTTTTGGCGATTTTTGTAGCCTCAAAATGGCACCCTTAACGAGTTCAGAACCACTTCTAACCATTCTAGGATGGTGCAATGGAATGTCCCCTAGATGTGGAGAATGACAATAACGGGATCAGAATGCGTTTAGTATGTATTTTTGGGGTGAAAAAAAAAATGGATTTGTAGGGTTCAACCGAAGTGAAAAAAATGGATTTTTGGCGATTTTTGTAGCCTCAAAATGGCACCCTTAACGAGTTCAGAACCACTTCTAACCATTCTAGGATGGTGCAATGGAATGTCCCCTAGATGTGGAGAATGACAATAACGGGATCAGAATGCGTTTAGTATGTATTTTTGGGGTGAAAAAAAAAAATGGATTTGTAGGGTTCAACCGAAGTGAAAAAAATGGATTTTTGGCGATTTTTGTAGCCTCAAAATGGCACCCTTAACGAGTTCAGAACCACTTCTAACCATTCTAGGATGGTGCAATGGAATGTCCCCTAGATGTGGAGAATGACAATAACGGGATCAGAATGCGTTTAGTATGTATTTTTGGGGTGAAAAAAAAAATGGATTTGTAGGGTTCAACCGAAGTGAAAAAAATGGATTTTTGGCGATTTTTGTAGCCTCAAAATGGCACCCTTAACGAGTTCAGAACCACTTCTAACCATTCTAGGATGGTGCAATGGAATGTCCCCTAGATGTGGAGAATGACAATAACGGGATCAGAATGCGTTTAGTATGTATTTTTGGGGTGAAAAAAAAAATGGATTTGTAGGGTTCAACCGAAGTGAAAAAAATGGATTTTTGGCGATTTTTGTAGCCTCAAAATGGCACCCTTAACGAGTTCAGAACCACTTCTAACCATTCTAGGATGGTGCAATGGAATGTCCCCTAGATGTGGAGAATGACAATAACGGGATCAGAATGCGTTTAGTATGTATTTTTGGGGTGAAAAAAAAAATGGATTTGTAGGGTTCAACCGAAGTGAAAAAAATGGATTTTTGGCGATTTTTGTAGCCTCAAAATGGCACCCTTAACGAGTTCAGAACCACTTCTAACCATTCTAGGATGGTGCAATGGAATGTCCCCTAGATGTGGAGAATGACAATAACGGGATCAGAATGCGTTTAGTATGTATTTTTGGGGTGAAAAAAAAAAATGGATTTGTAGGGTTCAACCGAAGTGAAAAAAATGGATTTTTGGCGATTTTTGTAGCCTCAAAATGGCACCCTTAACGAGTTCAGAACCACTTCTAACCATTCTAGGATGGTGCAATGGAATGTCCCCTAGATGTGGAGAATGACAATAACGGGATCAGAATGCGTTTAGTATGTATTTTTGGGGTGAAAAAAAAAATGGATTTGTAGGGTTCAACCGAAGTGAAAAAAATGGATTTTTGGCGATTTTTGTAGCCTCAAAATGGCACCCTTAACGAGTTCAGAACCACTTCTAACCATTCTAGGATGGTGCAATGGAATGTCCCCTAGATGTGGAGAATGACAATAACGGTGATCAGAATGCGTTTAGTATGTATTTTTGGGGTGAAAAAAAAAATGGATTTGTAGGGTTCAACCGAAGTGAAAAAAATGGATTTTTGGCGATTTTTGTAGCCTCAAAATGGCAC
>NW_027041552.1:0-58077 GCF_037179485.1 Ochlerotatus camptorhynchus
TGTTGCGCAAAAGCGGTATGAGCATTTCCAGCCCAAAACGCAAACCGGTTGGTCATGAGTGTTTCCGATTTGAATGAAACATTTCTCACGTGTTCGCTGCTACTTATGGTTGCATTTTTCATTTAAATATGATTTTTTCCTCCAGAGTAACTTTTGAAAAGGGCGTATAAAAAAATGGATTATTTTTTTTTCAAAAAATCATTACTTGAAAACTATTGATCTGATTAAAACGGCATATGAGAAGAAGTTTTAGGTAATTAAATTATCTTTGCGGAAAAAATACACTGAAAGAAAAAACTTCGTAAATTAGTATTTAAAAAACGTAAAACGATGATTATCTCAAAACACCCCCCCTTCGATATTTATAATTTTTTTTTTCAAAAAAACTGAAATAATGCCCTAATATTTGGTGAAAAGTGTATGCTGGTAACTTTCTTAAAAAGAAAGCTATAATTTTTTAAATTTTTGTTGATTTTTACAAATTGATGAAAATGCATATTTTTTTATAAAATAATAATTTATTTGGATTCTACGCATAAATTTCGATAACTTTGCATATAAAAACTTTTTTCCTAAGTCCAGCCGTTCTCAAGTTAATGCAATTTAAAAAAATAATTATAATAATTTTCTACATTTTGGGCCATTTTCAAATGTTAGTCGTGATGTCCAGCAACGAGATGTTTTTCCATGAATATATATTAAAAAAAAACAAACAATTCATTCTCACGCTTCTTACGCTCACACTTAAAAAAGTTTGCTATAATCAATTGTACCTAATGAAGATAGGTATAATGTCGACATTGTAATTATTCTGCTACATATATATATATATATATATATATATATATATATATATATATATATATATATATATATATATATATATATATATTGGGACGTTCTTCACCTGTTCTGTATCCGCTGATTTGCCGCAGATCCCGCCTCTCAAGGGTGAACAAACTGGCTGTCTACAAACAAATCATAGCACAGACAACCGCTTAAAAAGGAAAAAATAAATACTTAAAAAAAACCTTCACCAATTAATCTACTTAACTACTAGTTGTTAATATTTTGCTGCCCAGTGTATGAACAACCAAACAAAACAATAAAAAAAAATTATCAAAAAAAAAACAAAGAAAAAAGCTTTTTATTAGTTGCAAGAAGTTGCACCACTATAGCCCTCACAACCCTATCAAGGGAGAGGGCAAAGTCACGCGCAAAATTGATTAACAAAAGCGCAGCAATGGGCTAGAGAAGGCTATTGTATAGTATACTTAAAACCGGCCGGCGCCCGCTGTGTCAGCTGGTGCAGCCACTCCGTTTACTGCTTTGTTTTGTTGCTTGTTGCTTTGGAGTGATGATGAGATGATGACGGAGAGATGATAGTCCACCTATAGCGTCGCTAAAGGTGGCTACTTCCTCTGCTGACTGCGGTTGCCTTGGGCACTGAACTTCGTCCACGGTAGGTATAACGCGCGATATAAAAAAAAACCACTATGGTGGGAAAAAAAACTCCACCGGTTACGACACCAATACCCGCAACGGAGACACGAATAAACTACGTCCGGCTACTTCAAGCTATCGGTGAGGAATCATCTTGCCTTCATCGCAAGGAATCATTCTAATTGAAAGGTCCCGCTATTTATACCCTTCGGAGTGTTGAAACTCCCTCCAAAGGGCGCACCCCTTTGTCAGTCAGAATTGGATTTCTTAGCAACAAAAACAAGCAATGGCATCGATAATGACCATGCATCAGAACCCTAGTCTTGACAATTTCAAACTAAGGAACAACGAATAGAAGATTAGGAATCACATAGGTGAAGACTAACTAACTCATTTTTTCCTTGTTTCAAGATCATCCTCGGTCCAAGCAACCCGAGGACTTATCACTATCAACAAGGCATAAAAAGTAACATGGATTAAGATGTGTTCCTTTGATTACTGAAAATTCCTGTTCCCCTAGTTTGAAGTCGTCAAGACTAGGAATCGGTGGTAGATCTTCCATCCCGTAACGTACCACGAAAAGGTGATCTACCCACGCTACGGGGCTAAATGCTAAAAAGTCTTCTTATAAAGATATAAAAAAAAATCGCATTGCATAGATTCAATAGAACTTTTATCAAAACATAATTGTTACATACCCTCTCGGTAACTGACATCGAAATTTTGTTATTATCAGCCATCATCGTACATACGGGAAATGTATGTAATGTCGGCCTAAGTGTTCCTAATTTGGGCCCATACATAAATTCAGCAATCGACTAAATTTTCAATAGCAACCAAAAATATCCATTAGTACCGTCCAAAGACGCGTTCATCTAGATAAAATTGATCAATAGCAGATTTTTAGCGATGGGCCCAATGTTAGATCCATAGGCAAACATTAGAGCCATTTCCCCTATTATACCAAATTTGGACCTTCAAATCAGATTATGGCTACTTATAATAAGCATTACGAAAATATTTATTGACTTTACAATGACAAAAATCCAAATTGAAGCAATATTTCAATTCTACTCGTTAATTACGAACACGCAAAAGTAATCAAATATAAACCAGATACTGTTTAGTCTAATTATTTTGTATAGGGAGCTGCACCGTCGGGTTAACCTCACTTATTTTGACATCTTGCAGTGGTTTGTTTACATGGACTTAGAAAAAAAATATTAAATGTTTTTTTAGATTTTTTGGAGAGGAATATTTTTCAAACGAACATAGTAATATCTTTTAATTCTTTTTTTTAAACCTCAAATTCACTTGAATCGACTAACAAGCAAAGGTAAACAAACCACCACTGTATGTCAAACTGATGAATGCGGGTTCATCGCGTTCATTCGTGACGTCAGCGTGCAGCATCCTATACAGCACATGCAATCGATCGTTTCCAATTTTAACCACAATAATTGAAATAACTCATTTTTATTCAAAATGTTAAAAATTCATTTGATTGTGCTGGTTAGAACACCCCTTTGATCAGCCACCCATCCATATTTTTCAAAAAAATTCAATCGTCGATATCTCCGTGCCAAATTGAGCTACAGAAAGTGTTGGCAACTATTTTGTACTTTATAAAAGTAATAAAAAGCGCATATTTCACTAAATACATTTAATTTTTTATACGATTTATTTGCTGAACCATGTTCTTCAGACTTTTTTTTTAATCTAGAACACATATGTAAAATGCGCCGTTGTGAGATATGGCGTTTTGATATAATAGTCAGTAGGTTTTCATATAAAATGTAAACTTTCGACACCTGCAAACTATGAAAATTATCGCACTTTTATTTTTCTATTGGTGATACCCTCCGAAAAAAAAAATAAAGGGTTGTGTCCTAGACACGACCGCAGTATGACGTAGAACCACGCAAAATTGATGTTTGTCATGCATTTTTGACTATTATACTTATTATTATGAATGGGGCGGGGCAGAACGTTTCTTTTGTGCAGAATATGGTAAAAAGGATGAACTTTGGATGTTAATCTAATTGCATATACAGATGTACCAGATATGTTTTACAGTGAGTTGTTGGTAATTTACCAACATAATATGATCGGATGTATGTCTCCTCTTAAGCTTTTGTTTTGAAAATTTAGGCTTTTGTTTTTACTTTTAATTGTAGTTTGCTTAAAATTTATTTCCCGGAAAAATAGTGACCGTCAATCCATGTCTTTTTTGAGTTGACATTACACCTTTACCCGCTGATTTGGTCCTGCTTGCTGCCGTGATAAAATTATCATTTGCGCATTTTTCAAAAGTTTTTTGATTAAACATTGGAAAAGTATTTATTTCAGCAGATTCGTTAAGTAATATCCTATCGATTGGCGTATTTGGATTTAAATTTAATCTATAAATGACAAAGTTTAAAGCGTTCAAAACCTAACACTTTTTCACCACACATATTTTTTGATTTGTACCCCAGTTGATTTGTAGTCGACAAAGACGTAGTTCTACGTCAAAAATGATTTTTATCAAAACCTACACGCTATTTTGAGGCTACTCATTTTTGAGTCGAAAATCACTCAGTCAAGCCAAAAGGGAAGTTACTCAAAAATGAGTAAACATGCTTTTACTCAAATTTAAGTAAATATGCCTATTGTGGAAACTGGGTAACGGTTACTCAGATTATGACATTTGTCAACTGAGTAAACCTTACCCATTTCGGAAGAAACGGATGAATTCCCCATTTTTTTTCCTTGATTTGTTTTCCGTCGATCTTGTTTTCCGTCGATCTTGTTTTCCGTGCTGAGCACCAATGCAACCGACGTCAGGGAGGCAGCTCCTACACCTGGACCCTACCTATCGACCCATCAACTCATGAACCAGGGACCAACGGCTTTACTTCCTTTCCGAAGAAAGGCATGATCAGAGATGTTATGCCTCAGAACACATCCAGGTAGCGCCGACTGGGATTGAACCAAGGCCTGCTGGGGTGAGAAGTAATCACGCTTACCACTACACCACCGGTACCGCTCCATAAATTCCCCATGAATGCTTTATATTGTTTCGTCCAGGAAGAATATGAAAATGATAATTCTGTATTTATTGATACCAACGAACTATTTGTTAGAGTTGTATACCTTACGAACTAGCTGCTGATAGCCCGCATAGACAATAACCATAAAAAGCGCCTAACCACCACTTCGGGGTATAGAGTAGACATTCCCTTACTTCTTTTTAAATTAAAACGTTTAGGTATGACAAGTACATTTTTAAAATGGATTGGATCATACTTGACAGAAAGAACACAGATGATTCGCTTTAAAAGAAAAATATCTTCGCCAGTTAATGTTACCTCGGGAGTTCCACAGGGATCTCATTTAGGTCCTTTATTATTTATTTTATTTGTGGATGACGTGAAGTTTGTGTTAAATCGTTTAAATGTGCTCATATATGATGACGATATGAAACTGTACATGGAAATCTTTAACCATTCTGATTTGCTACATTTTCAAAATGAAATTGATGTTTTCTACAATTGGTGCGTTAAAAGTCTGCTGGACATTAATGTTAAAAAATGCAATATTATATCTTATTCCAGAAAACACACTACTCTAGATTTTACATGTACTCTAGGAAACCAGCTGGTTGTAAGGTGCGATAAAATTAGGGACTCAGGAGTAATTCTTGACTCGAAGTTGACATTTGTAGATCATGTGAATACCACAATTCACAAAGCAAATAATATGTTGGGATTCATAAAAAGATTTAGTTATCATTTTAAAGACCCATATACCATCAAAACACTTTATATAGCTTACGTTAGATCAATTCTCGAATATTGCAGTGTGGTTTGAGCTCCATATCATGAAAATTATATAAATCGTATAGAATCAGTTCAAAAACAGTTTTTGTTATTTGCTCTTAGGGTTTCCTAAGAGCAAATAACAAAAACTGTTTTTGAACTGATTCTATACGATTTATATAACTTTCATGATATGGAGCTCAAACCACACAGCAATATTCGAGAATTGATCTAACGTAAGCTATATAAAGTGTTTTGATGGTATATGGGTCTTTAAAATGATAACTAAATCTTTTTATGAATCCCAACATATTATTTGCTTTGTGAATTGTGGTATTCACATGATCTACAAATGTCAACTTCGAGTCAAGAATTACTCCTGAGGCTGGACCTATTTTCCCCTTCCTTCTTATGAGTCCCGTTGCATGTTGATAAACATTGAAACACTTAAGAAACGAAGAGAAATTTCCATGATTTCCTTTGTTAATAATATTATCTCACAACGCGTAAATTCAAAAAAAAAAATATTAGCAAGCTTAAATTTTTACGTACGCATGTTAAGAACTCGGAATGTATTTCAACTGTCACCTCACAGAACGAATTATGGTAAAAATGGACCAATCAATAGAATGATGAGAGTTTATAAAAAATATTGTGAGCGTATAGATCCAACGATGTCTAAAGATACAGTAAGGAGAACACTGCTAGGCTTTCATCTCGTTAAGTTTACAACAATTTTTATTTCTTAGATATTTGTATATGTAATTTACATTTATTGCCAATTTCAAATAAAATGTTTGAATTAAAATAGCATGTAAGGCAACAGAACTATTGTAAAACGGTCTACACTGATTGACGACAAACAAAAATAAAATGTCAACTTTATGTACCATCTATGATATCGCTAGTATATGGTACCTGTTAATTAGGGAGTTTTCGCCATTCAGGTCATTACGTAACTGCTTCACTTTTAAAAATTACTTTTAAACTCAGCGCAAAAATCGCCTTCAAAGGCGCCATTTTGAACTTAGGAAAAAATTATATCAGTAACATTTACCCAGTATCCAACTCATCGGAGCAAAACCAGTTTACTCAATTTTTAACAACTCCATACAGCATGCAAAAATGAGTGCGATCTACCCAGTCACTGTGAAGCCTCAAAATAGCGTGAAACGTTTTAGTTTCGCAAGTTTGATAGCACTGTTTCCATCAATTATGTTATTTTAATAAATCTATTTAAACATATTTGACTTTGGGTCAAAAAGTGTTCTAGACTGAAAAAAGTAAGAAGAACACAATTTCTCAGAGACATTTAGGGGAAATGGATGTAATGTCGGCCTAAGTGCCCCTAATTTGGGCAAATACATAAATTCAGCAATCGACTAAATTTTCAATAGCGACCAAAATATCCATTAGTACTGTCCCAATGACGCGTTCATCTAGATTAAATTCATAAATAGCAGATTGTTAGCGATAGGCCCAATCTTAGTTCCATAGTCCAACATTAGAGCCATTTCCCCTATTTAGTGTAAAATGCGTTTCTAATTTTGCAAAAATAGCATAGTTTGCAACACTTCCAGGATAAAAATATTGTTTTCAGATTCCGTGCAAAATTCCAAGCTGAATACAGTTGCTTATTCAGCAGCTGCTTATTATGATGTTATTGTAGCTCAATTTAGCACGGAGATATCGACGTTAGAAAAAAAAACATGTTTTGGACATTTTGGAAAAGATAATCAAATAAATTGTCATCAGTCCGCATCGTGCTCTCTTGCCCTGCGGATCTATTTGCTTTTTGCTGCTACTTAAAGCTACAACAAATTTAAACATCACTTTTCAGTGCTCAACCTGTAAAATTTCTACCTTGCTTGGCCATAGACTTTGAAAATTCCTCTTCAATCCATCGGATTCTTATAGGGGAAATGGCACTATGGATCTAAGATTGGGCCCATCGTTAAAAATCTGCTATTTATCAATTTTATCTAGATGAACGCGTCATTGGGACGGGACTAATGGATATTTTTGGTCGCCATTGAAAATTTAGTCGATTGCTGAATTTATTTATGGGCTCAAATTAGGGGCACTTTGGCCGACATTACATCCGTTTCCCCTAGTAATCTAATTGGAAATCGATTTGGAGAGTTTAAATTTCTATTTTAATGTTCCTCTTCGATCCTTGTTTGGACCCTACCCAAAGTAATCCTGCTTGGATATCGATTTGGAAAATTCCTCTTCGATCCTTTGGAAGTCGATTTGGAGAAACTTGGTTATGCCACCATGGCACCTAAGCGCAAAAGAAAAGGGAAATCGCTTGATCCCCCTTCTGATGAAATTAAATTGCGGAATCTATTTGAGATGCTGACGTATGATGAGAATGATCCACCATACAGGCAAAATCCCATAAACATTCCCGGCTTAATGTCAAAGAGTAAAAGGTTCCCCATATTGTTGTAACCACTTCCGATGTCCATGCTCTTCGCACGGAATTTTTGAACTTCGTTCAATTTAAGTTTTCGCTTCAAATTGGCCCTTGGGGTGAATGCCGATAATTGGCTGAACCTTCGACGGATTCAAACGTCTTCTCAAGTACCTTAAACAACACACTTACTTACGACACCAAAACTGAACGTCTGTTCAAGATTGTCTTGAAATAACTGCCCAGTTGAGAATCCCTGGAACAGATCAATGATGAATTGACTAAATTACTTGGAGTTGAGTATGTCCAAGCATTCAAAATAAAAATGAGATCCCGTCCTGGCGATTCACGCAACGGGACTCCTGGATAAAAATAACCATAAAATTACAATAACATATCAATCAAATACAATAGATATTACTGTTGACAATTAACCCTATTGTAATTCTATTGTATTGGTCAAAAGATCAAATAGTTACCTAATAGGTTTACCATAAATTGTATGCTTTCAAATTTTGCACAATAAAAAAGCAATAAAATGTATTGTAATGAGATCAAATTTGTTCGAGAAAAATTTATTTTTTTATGGGCGGTAACTAACAACCCCTTTTTTCAATAGTAAAAGCCTCATATACAATATATTCTATTGTACATAACAATAAGTTCTAATGTATTTTAATTGTTTTTAACTATAATGGTTGCTACAATACATTGAATTGTATGGGAACAATAGGTTCTATTGTTTTTGTATGGTAAATTTGTATTCGGGTTTTCAATGATTTTTATTTAGTTCACTTCAAGTCTAGTGAACAACCTTAAGCCCTTAGAAAAAACTAGCCTTATGCTCCATGTCCGAGTGAAGTGGGAACACTTCAGAAAGACTGGAGGAAAAACCTCACCCAGTGCCGAGTGCCAGGGATGGGGTCACGGAAAAAAATGTTACATTCCTGCTAAATGCATGAATTGTGGTGATTCCTCTCACGCTAAAGACGACTGTCATGTGAAGGGAGATCCTAAGAAATTTAAATTTGCGGTGAAAACCACAACTCAAATATTTGTGAAGGTGAAACTCGCAAAGCGATTCTACAATCTCGTTCTAAGCTGAACGAAACGCTCCACGTTCCCGACCAGGTAAAATTTCCTCTGCTGCTGACAACGGTCAGCGAGGAACAAATTGTGCATTCGTACCCGGTGCTACAAATATCACCCCTACTTCAAATTCTTTTTCTATTCCTACTTCCTTCGCTGCTAACAATGTTCATCGTGTAAATGCTATTGCAGGTGGAAGAAATCACAATTCTAGCCAACATAATTCTAACGGAACTTTTGATAATTTTGACTTAGGAAGCATTACTGCTCCTAAAATGGAATTTTTAAAGATATCATTAATTGATATGATTGCTGATATGCTGAAAACTAACTACATGTTTCAAACTGGAGTTAAATTTGCGAACAATATCGTCATGACTTTGAAATTTAGTAATGACTTTTAAATCATTGACTATTTTGAATTGGAATGCTCGATCTCTTAAAGATAATGAAGACGAGCTATTTAACTTTTTGAGAGTTCATAACGTGCATATCACCGTTATAAATTAAATGCTCCTTATACCTGACCATAAGCTTAAAAGGGACGCACATTATTTGATATATTGTCTGTGAAGACGTTGCCATCATTGTTTATAGACTAATCAAACATAAAATTCTTTCTTCATTTGAAACCAAAGTTTTCAAAACTTTGGGAGTTTCTATCGAAACTAAATTTGAACAACTTCCTTTTATAGCTGCCTATTTGCCATTCCAATGCGTAGACCAGCAAAAGAATTTTCTAAAGGGTGACATTCAGAAACTTACCCGTCATAAATAGGTCTAAATTGTTCATTATTGGTGATTTTAATGCAAAACACGGCTCTTGGAATAATGCTCGAAGCAATTCCAATGGCAATATTCTGTTTGATGATTGTTTTGTAGGTTATTGCACTATTCAATATCCATACAGTCCAACATGCTTTTCTTCAGAAATAAATCCCTCAACTATTGATTTGGTCTTAACTGATTCATGTCAATTTTGTTCTTGCCAATTGGTTACCCATGCTGACTTCGGTTCTGATAACCTTCGCGTAACTTTTGAAATATCCCATCCCAAGAAGTAATTTCTAAGCCCAACAGCTCTACTTTCAATTACCATAGAGGTGATTGGGAGCAATATCGAACATGTATGGAATATAACTTCGATCCAAACATTCCTTTGCAAACCAAAGATGAAATTAATTATGCTCTTGACTCTCTGACTTCTTCTATAGTTGAAGCAAGAGCTGTCACAGCATTAAAATGCGAGGTCAAATTCGATTCAATTATAACAGACCATGATCTTCAGCTCTGTCTGAAAAATGTCCGTAAGAGGCAAGATCAAAGAACACGCGATCCTGCCATGAAAGTGATCTGGCGGGATTTGCGAAAACAAATCAATAAACGATTCTCTGCCCTGAGGAACAAAACTTTTGAAAATGATCTTTCTAAATTAGACCCGAGTTCCAAACCCTTTTGGAAACTCACAAAAAATTGAAAAAAAAACCTCAAAACCCTATTCCAGCGCTTAAAAAAGGTGTGGTAGAATTTGAAATAGCTCAGAAACTTGCTAAGTAATTCGAGAGTTCCCATAATTTCAGTTTTGGTCTTACTAGTCCTATTGAGAAGCAGGTTGCTCGGGATTATCTGAATATTGTCTAAATAACAAAAAATCATAATACGAAAACTTAAGGCGTTGATAGAGTTTTCTATATTCTCATCAAAAAACTCCCAGAGAGTACCTTGCCTTTCTTGGTAAAATTATTTAACTGATTTTTCCATTTGGCATACTTTCCTGATAAATGGAAAATGCAAAAGTTGTCCCAATTTTGAAGCCGGATAAAAATCCAACTGAAGCTTAAGACTACCGTCCCATAAGTTTGCCTTCTTCAATAATTAAACTTCTTGAAAAAATAATTTTAAATATAATGATGCTTCACATCAATAAGAAATTGATTTTCGCAGATGAGAAGTTTGGATTTTGCCATGGGCATTCAACTACTCATCAACTCTTAAGAATTACCAACTTAATTCGTTAAAACAAATCTGAAGGCTGCTCAGTTGCTCTTCTGGAGTTGCTCTTCTAGACATAAAAAAAGCATTCGACAATATTTGGCTTGAAGGTTTGATTGCTAAATTGAAAAAGTTTAATTTTCCACTCTATATTATGAAATTAGTTCAAAATTATTTAACTGACAGAATTCTGCAGGTAAATTATCAAAATTCAAAATCTGAACAACTACCTGTTAGAGCAGGAGTTCTTCTGGGTAGCATTCTTGGGCCTATATTGTATAACATTTTCACTTCGGACCTCCCTGATTTGCCTCAGGGTTGCCACAAATCTTTGTTCGCTGATGATACAGGCATTTCCGCTATAGGAAGAAGTCTTCGTGTTATTTGTAGCAGACTGCAGAAAAGTTTTGATATTTTCTCTTCTTATTTACAAAAATGGAAGATTTCTCCCAACGCTTCCAAAACTCAGCTTATAACATTCGCTTAATTTTTTAAACCTAGTAGTAGTCACATAGTCACTATGAACGGAGCTCCAATTTCTTGGTCAAGTCAAGTGAAATGTCTTGGATTAGTACTTGACCAACAATTAAATTTTCGACGGCGCCGGTGGTGTAGTGGTAAGCGTGATTACCTCTTACCCCAGCAGGCCTGGGTTCAATCCCAGTCGGCGCCGCCGGGATGTTCTGAGGCATAACATCTCTGATCACGCCTTCCTTCGGATGGGAAGTAAAGCCGTTGGTCCCCGGTTCATGAGTTGATGGGTCGATAGGTAGGGTCCAGGTGTGGGAGCTGCCTTCCTGGCACGTCGGTAGCATTGGTGCTCAGCACGGAAAACAAGATCGACGGAAAAAACAAACCAAAGGAAAAAAAAAACAATTAAATTTTAAAGATCACATTGAGGGCATTCAAGCCAAATGTAACAAATACATAAAATGTTTGTAAATGTTATAAACAGAAAAATCCAAACTTTTTTCTAAATAATGCACTTCCAAAAAGGTTTAAACACGTTTTTAGATCGGCCATGCTTTATGCTGTGCCAGTATGGTTGTTGCACTACCAGGAAAAAAGCACTTCAAAAGATACAGAACAAAGTTCTGAAGATGATTTTAAAGTTGCCTCCCTGGTACAGTACTACCGAAGTACATAGAATTTCGATTGTTGAGACTTTAGAACAAATGTCCAACAAAATTATTAATAATTTCAGGCAAAAATCGTTGCAATCTAAGTTTTAAAATTCAATTGTTATACCGACATGCAGGTATAGAAAATTTGTTTAAAATACTGAATTGCCAAGGCAGGAACAATGTTAACACACTAAGACGTCGAGGGACTCTCAATGAACACCTTGTGGAGGGTGGCTCGCAACATGCGTAACCGCTCATCTTCTAATGAGAGTGAAGAATACTCCAACCGATGGATATTCGATTTCGCTAAAAAGGTCTTTCCGGACTCAGTTCCAGCACAACACTTTCTTCGAGAAGCGTTTCCGAGCGGCAGCTCTGCTGGAATTCTCTATGGCTCTTCTTTCATCGAACAACTCCTCACCGGGAAGCGATATGATTAAATTCAATCTTCTGAAAAATCTCCCAGACATCGCTAAAAGACACTTGCTAGACTTATTCAATTCCTTACTAGAAAATAACATTACATTCAAAAACCTGGCAAACCAGCGTCTGACCATAACTCATACCGTCTGATTGCGATGCTTTCGTGCATTAGGAAATTGTTGGAGAAAATGATCCTTCGGAGACTCGATTAGTGGGTCTAAGCAAAAAACTTGCTATAAAATACACAGTTTGGGTTCCGCAAGAGCAAAGGAACAAACGATTGTCTAGCGCTGCTCTCCACAGATATTCAACTGGCCTTTGCACACAAGGAGCAATTGGCTTTAGTATTCTTGGACATTAAGGGGGCTTTTGATTCAGTTTCCATTGAAATTCTGTCAGACAATCTGAACAGATGTGGACTTTCTGGAATTTTAAATAATTTCTTGTATAATTTGTTGTCAGAAAAGCAAATGAACTTTTCCCTTGGACCACTGACAACTTCCAGAATTAGCTACATGGGCCTGCCCCAAGGCTCATGTCTCAGCCCTCTTCTTTATAACTTTTATGTCAAAGATATCGACAACTGTTTGGCAGAACAATGCACGCTAAGACAACTTGCAGATGACGGTGTGGTTTCCGTAAAACTGAAATGGTAGTGTGTTTACTCGAAAGCGGTACCCAGCCCAAATGCAGCTTAATATTTTGGGCAGAAACATTACTCAATCATTGTCTTTCAAGTACCTTGGGGTCTGGTTTGATTCAAAGTGCACTTGGAATACACATATTACGTATTTGAAGCAAAAATGTCAGTAGAGAATCAACTTTCTCCGGTCAATTTGTGGCATATGGTGGGGTTCTCATCCGGGAAACCTCATAACGCTTTATAAAACAACAATTCTCTCTGTTCTAGAGTACGGCTCTTTCTGCTTTCTCTCGGCAAGAAAATGTCACCTAATAAAATTGGAACGAATTCAATATCATTGTCTGCGTATTGCTCTTGGCTGTATGCACTCAACGCATAACATGAGTCTCGAGGTTCTGGCAGGAGTAACACCCCTCCAGAACCGTTTTTAGCAGCTCTCTCTCAGAATACTAATCAAATGCGAATGACACTTATAATTGAAAATTTTGAAGAAATTCTTGGGCTGAACACACAATCTCGATTTATGAGAATCTACCACCACTATATATCGTCAGATATGTGTCTTCCTTGTTACACTCGTGACCGTGCTCACTTCACCAATCGCAGTTCCTCAATTGAATATGATCTGACCATGAAACAAGCAACTCATGGGATTCCCGATCAACTTCGACTTATTATTATCCCGCGTATTTTTACTGAAAAGTACCAACACGTCAATTACGTGAAAAGATATTCTCGCAAAGGTGAGCGCGCAGGAAGGTGAATTTTATGACAGACAAATTTCACACGATGAATTTTACCATTTAGTGCGTCAGAGTACCCTTTCGATTTGGCAAACTGATTGGGGCAATGGAAATCATGGACGGTGGTTACATTCAATTATTCCTAATGTTTCTTTGAGAGCGTGGTTTAAAGGCTTGGACTTAAGTCGTGACTTCATTCGCGTGATGAGTAGACTTATGTCCAACCACTTCTCGTTAGATGTTCATCTCAATAGAATAAACCTCGTGGACAGCAACATCTGTCGGTGTGGAAACGGTTACGATGACATCGATCACGCAGTTTGGCAATGTACGGATAATGACGCCGCCAGAGAGCGACTTTTGAATACCCTTGAGGTCCAAGGAAGACAACCCTATGTTCCTATCAGAGACGTGTTGGGAACTCACGATATCTTCTATATGCAGTCGGGTGATGTGTTTCTTCAAATATGTAGTATAAAAATTTAATTTCTTTGTCTTTTGTTTCTCTTTATTAGTTTAGGTTTGTCTCGATGAGTCTCATCGTCGCCCACTGGTCACCCACTATAGCCGGTCGAACTCCAGACGAAACTAGAACCACACTACCATGCATACTGGCGACAACGCTCTGATGAGACAACGAAACCTTACCCCCAAGTTCCTCCCCTGATCTTATCCTTCGACAATGTACCTCTCTAACTTCGAGTAAGCCGCGAGTATTCGGCCCAACTCCTACATAGAATTAAGTGAATTTTGTTACAAACAAAGAACAATGAACTATCGGCTCCGTAAAGCTAACGCGATTGAGCCTTCCAAATAAACAAACTAGTCAAAAAAAAAACACACTTAGATATATATCATTACAATTAAGGCTGGTAAGTTACTGTAGTAGCTGGAGCACCTAGGTTAACCCGTTAAGTACCAGGACGAACGATTTTATTTTCAACAAACTCGTTCTCAGCAATGTCTCATATGATTTTCATAAACTTGGATTTTTATTCAAGGGGAATAGTTGAACTAACTTTTTTCATACTCTTCAGTTCATAGAACAAGAACTCTTCTTGTTCTTGGGAGATGTAAATATGTCTGTGTTTTTTGTACTTTTTTAACCAGTTTGACCAAACGTTTTAAATTTTCACGCGAATCGGTTGTCTGGTTCAGCAAATGATATCAGATAAATGAAATATGATTAGTAAGACTGAACTTAGATGTTTCCATAACGTTTGGCTACGATATTATCGGTTCCGGGAGTCCCAGGACATAGTAATATCTCAGGCAAAAGTATCTTGTGGCAGTCAAATAGGTAGAATCAAGTGAATGAAGATGATTTGAGATGATTTTGGTCAGTTTGGCATTGGTTCCAGAACGCGGATCTGTGAATTTCGGCGAACGGTTTGTTGGAATATAATTACTTTGAGGTTATGATATAATATTATGCCAAAATGACAAGCTATAATCAATGAAATCAGGTTCTAGTGTATCTGATGACATATTGGCACATTGGCATAAGTTCCGGGAAATCCGTGGAATCCGGTTTTATACCCCACAGTAACATTCGCGGTGTAATAATCATGTTGCATATCAAATCATGTTAGCATGATAAGATAAGGTCAATAAAGATTATTTGTGGTGATTCCTTTGGCATATGGTCACATTGGCATCGGCTCCGGGATTCCGGAATTCCATTTCATAGATTCCGCAATACGATACGGTAATGTATAATCATATTCATGAAAACCATATCATGTGGTGGTTCCAATCACGACAAAAAGTAGATATGCCTAATGAAAACCGTTTGAGATGAATCCTGTGACACATGGCCACATTGACATTGGTTCATGTGATCCTGAAACCCAGTTATTTAGGCCATAGTCATATTTGAGGCAAATAAATCATACTGCATATCAAATCATAGGATATGGCCATGAACGATTATTTCAGATAATTTCATTGTCATGTAGACACATTTGCATCTGTTCCAATGCCTCCAGTATCTGGTTCCGTAAATTCTGGATTATAACTAGGAATAATATATTCGAAGCTACTATATCGCGTGGTACGTAAAATCATGCATGTTCAATAGAGGTGAATATTATAATGCAAACAAAACATAAATCTGAGGACATTAGCCACCATATAAACTAACGGTCCTAGCTACCCCGTAACGTGGGTAGATCACCTTTTCGTGGTACGTTACGGGATGTAAGATCTAGCACCGATTGCTAGTCGTGACTACTTAAAATTAGAGGAACAGTATTTTTCAGTAATCAAAGGAACACATGTTAGTCCTTGTTACTTCTTACGTCTTGTTGATAGTGACAACACTTGGCTTTGCCTACCGAGGATGATTCCTAATCTTCTATTCGTAGTTCTCTAGTTTGAAGTGGTTAAGACTAGAATTCTGAAGCATGGTCATTATCGATGTCATTGTTCAATTTTGTTGCTATGGAATCCAATTTTGACTGACAAAGGGGCGGTGGGTGTTTCAACACTCCGAAGGGTACACAGCAAAAACATAATGTTGACATCAAATCAAAAATATGGTGTAATATTACTTGCCAAAAAGGACAGCATTATCATAAATACAGTGTATGAACTGACATTACGCTGCTTTTATTGCATTTGTTTGTTTTTGTGGCCATAAAAACTACATGAGATTTTCGACATGATTGAAGTGCATCCTCTTGGATGTAATATTAATATGTATGTTTTGCTGTGTTTAAATAATTAATTAATTTATCTTTATTAGGGAGGCTTTCAGCCTGGGGCTGGTTCACCTCCACTATGTTTAAATAGTGAGACCTTTAAGTTGGATCCTTGAGATAAATGCAAGAATGACTACTGTAATAAAATCCAATTCTTCATCATCTCCCTTAGCTCAGTCGGTTAAGGCGCAGCTACAAAGCAAGACCATGCTGGAGGTGGCTGGGTTCCATTCCCGGTCCGGTCTAGGAATTTTTCGGGTTGGAAATTTTCTCGACTTCCCTGGGCATAGAAGTATGATTGGACTTGCCACACAATTATACCAATGCAAAAATGGTACAGGCATCGAAAGTTCTCAATTAATAACTGTGGAAGTGCATCTAGAACACTAAGTTGAGAGCACGCAATAAGCTAATATGCGATATGCAATAAGCTTGAAATGCGAAGATCATCTCTCAATAGTGATGGAGTAATAGGACATGCACTAAACTAAGCACACGGCATATACTACAATAGATAAAATTACTGGTTGCAGTGGTGTTAGGTCCAGAACAGAGGGATAAAAACGTTCATAGCTTAAATATTCCGGAAATCTGGATCAGATACAGGTTCTCTGGAAGTCATTCGGGACTTATGATCATGGCTAAAATATTTCATAAAGTGTGACACTCCAACCCACTACATCAAAGTCAAGAAAATATTCAAATTCCAATCAAACATGATGCTGAGGACGCTTGCATCTTCCGGGATCTGTTCCAGAATTTTCCAGAAGTCATTTTGGACTTATGGTCATGAATAAAATACTCCGTAATCTAGTACGACTCATCAAGGGCGTAGCCTGGTTTTGAGCTAAGGAGGGGTGAAAAAAAATTACTATGGAAAATTTGGCCGAATGCCATTTCATCGAACGCCATTTCCCCGAAAGCCTTTGTGTTGCTGCCCCCCTCTAGCTACGCCTATGCGATTCGTTTGTGGCAACTTCTATACGACTTGTATCAGTCATAAACAGGCTGCTTCAACTTTTCGAGGTGGAAATGTGCTACTTCACGGACAGAAAATTGTTTGCATTGAACCATAAAAAAACTTTAGTTGTATGTAAACAAACAATTCCGGTTGAAATTATGTTGCATTTTGTTGTTTCAATAGGGTTAACTACCCCATTTCCGGCCTATTAAGCAAAGCCCGCACTTAGTCTTTCTTAATCTAGCGCAGTTTAGAACCAAACGGAATGTTATTATTACTGATGGCTTCCAAATTTATTTACCTTTCCGTATGTACCGTAATATTTGATAAAGAGAAACCAACCGTTGAGATATTGTCAAAAGTCTAACACTGCTTCTTGACACCAAACTCGGCCTACGGATTCTAAACTCGGCCTAACGCATTGAAACGCAATTGAAACGCCAAAGAATTCACTTCGGCCTATCGGATGAAGATAAAAATGGATTCGGTCGGAGCGCTTCTTTTGTTTTTGGGAATAATGGGTGCAAACCTACATATCACGCGTTCTCATTGACTTCGTTCCGTAGTTTATTAACTAAAGTATCGTACCAAACGCATAATTAACTTGTTAACTCTGAAATCATGGATTTATTTGAAGTTTTCTGCTCGATAGGCCCAAAATGGGCGATTAGGCCGAAGTAGTTCTCTACCCTAATACTTATTCATTTAAATTCAAAATAGGATTCTTTTTGTTTTAATAAACCACTTTTCAACTGCAACTATTGGAAAAATAGCAATATTCTATTATTAAGCCAACAATAGTTAATTTTAATTTAGCATTTATTTGCTGTGTCCATTCCCCGGGCCATGAATGCAAAAATAACCACCAACCATTCCCTCGTTTTCACCCAGACAAAAATGTAAACAATAACAAAACTTGTGAATTTCGGGAAATAAGCGCAAAATTTCCGAAAATCTTGAGACTTGAGAAAAGTAAGTATGTTGCAGTTCGAGCTGCAGTTGCTAAATATAATCAATTTTCTGTTTTTTTCCTTGATTTTTTTCCGTCGATCTTGTTTTCCGTACTGAGTACCAATGCTCCCGACACCAGGAAGGCAGCTCCCACATCTGGACCCTACATATCGACCCATCAACTAATGAACCGGGGACCAACGGCTTTACTTCCCTTCCGAAGAATGATCAGTGAAAAAGAAAACAAAACAAAAAAATGGCCATATTATTTCCAGAGTGATTTGAGATTTGGGCGTAATTGCATTTGTAAACATACACATCAATCACCGATTTCTCGTGAATAAAAGCTCAATCTCGAAAAGTAATAACACTATGAGGTAGAGGAATGATTCCTCTATCATTTGGTATAGTTTGTTTGTGAGATTGAGCTTTTATTCAACAGAAATCAGTGATTGACGTGTTTGTTTTCAAAAGCAATTACGCCCAAATCTAAAATCACTCCGGAGTTTTGAATCAATAAACATATTTTTAATTTCTACTGCGTGAATGGTTAGACTTCATAAAAAATATGATTGAATCAACAAGAAATCTCTTTTAAAATCAAACATATTTTTGTTGTTGACCCAGCTGCCAAATTTGACAGCTTGCCTCAAAACCATGAAAGCTCTTGTAAATTCGAAAAGATTTTCTTTTTGATTTAACAATCCATGGGTTTTGAGGAACAAAAATACTGGATTGTTGAAACAATAATGATTTCTTTTTGCAGCCAAAGCAAAATTAAATTCTTATTGATTTAACGTCAAATATTATTACATTTAAAATATTTTTTTCTGCGTGTTGGGTTGAGTGTGACACGTTAAATTCCCAAGTAACAAAATGAATTTTATGGTACACTTGAAGAAGTATTCAAGACAAGTTCTCTAAAACTGAACATAAAACTAATTATTCTACAAAGCTACTCTAAAACAGCCATAAAACCATCATAAGACGAAGGAGGCCCATACTAAAGAAGGTTCTCAAGACTAGTTTTTAAGGTTCGCTTAAAACTTGACATTCCTATCGATACATGCTTATATTGGCATTCAAGATCTCTTTAAACTTCTGATAAAACTACGACAAGTTGTCATTGTGTTATGTTTTTCTCTTCAAGAGTGCTTCCAGTACGTGATAAGTTTGTTTCACAGGTTCCGGTTTTTGCTAGATAGGTAGCTTGTTTCTTGATGGAAAATCTGTTCGAGTTATAAATTCTTCGATTATTTGGTATTCCTTTACCTATAACGATGTGAATAAAAATTGGTCATGGACATATTAACAAAGACGATCATTTTCGAGCTTGTAGTTCAGCGATTTTCCATGCTATATTTATTTTACCGTCGTTAAGCAATACAAAAGTTCGAAAAATCTAACGCGCCTCGACGATATTGCTTAAATATTGATTTATTTAAAAATAATAATTTTATTGGCAAAGTGATAAATTTGAAACAGGCAGATTTTTTATGATTTTGAAAGGGATTTTACAGATTCCTTTGTCAAATGCAGAACCTTATTTGGAACGGTAATAATCAGTTGACATAACTGAAATCGAATGATTATTATTGTCATTTATGTGTCAATGGCTACATTCCGAGAATGTCAAAACTAATCGCCATTATTTTCAATGGTTTGAAATAAACCTCTAACAAGATTCTGTTAAGACTAATCTTTCTTGCACAGAACTATGGAGGAGCGTGATAAGTTCAATTAACCTTGTTGTTTTCTTGAATAAGATCAGTTGGGCTTGAATACAATTAGTGATTGATATTCAAGACAGATAAGTTTTATGTAAGATCGCCATAAGTTCAGTGCTTCTATCACAAACATTGCAAATGTTAACGTTCAAATGAAAAGATCTTATAATCAATTGTTGTTGCTAATTCCAACTCCATCTTGATTTTATTAATTATTCTAAACAACACAACTTATGTAGAACTGTACAATGAAAACATCGCGATGTAATTAAATGTTTTATAAAGTATTGAGAAGTAAAGTGATTTGCAATGAATAATTTAATTTGGAATATTTCTTATACCCCCTAGAACCTTTTGGTATGTAAATTGCAGTAGACTAGAAAATAGCTCGTCATCGAGTTTGTCATTTGAGCATCGGAAGGATTGTTCTCCGGCTTTGTTTCCTTGTGTCTTTGTATACCTATTCGCACCTGTTCGTCTTGTTTTGAAGTCGATGCTTGCTGAGATGAAGGCATGTTAATATATTGGATAGGTTTTTACTCAACTTCCGTTTGTAAGATCCACTATTTTTAATTTTTTTCCACCTGTTGGCGTCCATTAGTTTTGACAGTTTGTTTATGTATTTTAGGAAAGTCTTTCTCAAGAGTTTTTACTCTCGGTTAAAACCTTTTTGTTTTAAGAAAGTTTTATGCCAGCATTCTCAAAATACATTAAATTTATAGAAGAATGCCATAAAACTTTTTCAAAACCGTTCTCAAGTTTTATGAAAGCTTGAAAGCACTCTTCAGAAATATCAATGATATGAGACTAAGTTTACTTGAAAAAAGCAATGATAAAACCACATAGACTCAGCCATGCTTTGATAAAACCACCATAAAACATGAATAAAATCAATTAACATTTGGATTGTTACTTGGGTTACCACAGCAAATCCAATTGAATATTATTACGATGCCAATATAATATGACCCTGAAGATTACTGCCATCTTTTTTCACCTTCAAGAGCCTCATTGGGGAAGGCGAAATTAATCAATCATTTAAATTTGTCGAACCTCTTAACGGAATCCCTTGCCCTGTAACGTGGGTAGATCACCTTTTCGTGGTACGTTACGGGATGTAAGATTTACCACCGATTCCTAGTATTGACTACTTCAAACTTGGGGAACAGGATTTTTCAGTAATGAAAGGAACGCATATTAATCCTTGTTACTTTTTATGCCTTGTTGATAGTGATAATACTCGACTTGATCTTGAAACAAGGAAAAAATGAGTTAGTTAGTCTTCATCTATGTGATTCCTAATCTTCTATTCGTTGTTCCATACTTTGAAGTGGTTAAAACTAGGGATCTGATACATATGGTCATTATCGGTGTCATTGCTTATTTTCGTTGCTAAGGAATCCAATTTTGACTGATAAAGGGTGTTCCAACACTCCGAAGGGTATAAATAGCGGGACATTTCAATTAGAATCGATTCCTTGCGATGAAGGCAAGAATGACAACTGTATCAAAACCGAATACTTCATCATTTCTCAATAGTGATGGAGTAATATGACATGCACTAAATTAAGAACACGGGATATACTAAAATATATCAAATTACTGGTCGTAGTGGTGTTATGTCTCGAACAGAGAAAAAAAAACGGAATCCATTTATGAAGAGCTTTGAGTGTGTTGGTTTATTTCCTTTAAATTCCGTTATAATTGCTTATCTTTTGACAGATACGCGTATTTCGTCTACTACTTGCAGACTTCATCAGTGCCAAGTGGCGTTGAGTCTGCAAGTAGTAGACGAAATACGCATATCTGTCAAAAGATAAGCAATTATAACGGAATTTAAACACACTCAAAGCTCTTCGAAATTAATCGTTTTCCATATGATCGCTTGTATGAAAAGTTGTTCCCTATAAATCATTCCAGACCAATGAGTGGGCCATAGAGTGCGACACATAAAATCACTATAGAAATTATATTGCCTATTGTGAATATTACATTAGGTGAGCGAAAAAGAGGATCATGGATTAAACCTGGCAGAATATTGTGGTGCGTAGAGAAGCAAAAACCGTGATAGTGAGAACCAGATGAGCCAACAACGAACCAGATGAGCCAACAACGAAGCCTGTCAACGGTAGTCGGCTCTAGAGAAGGAAGTAAACCGCAATTGCAGATGGGACAAGCGAATGTGGGTGGACTCCCTGACCGACGAAGGAGATAATGCCGCAACTACCGGCGATATCCACCTCCTCTGCGATATATCACGAAGTCTGATTGGAGCTAGGATGCAGGGTGCCTTCCATTCATTTTGACTAAAAACATGTTTTATTAAATTATGGAATATTAAGATATTATGATTATATTCTGTATGTGTAAGTAATAAGAAAAGATTGTAAAGTTTGTGTTTCACACATCAAACTTGCAAATTTAGCTTTGACAGAGTCACAATGAGCGTTTTTCTGATCGCCTCTTCGCGAAGAGTGAAGAGTGAAGAGTGGGTGAGATAAATTACAAAATCGCTTATCGCGACTCTCATGTAGCAAAATTGGCAGGTATTATGTGTCAAACACACACTTTACAATCTTTTCTTGTTGTTTACATAATCAAAATATTTTCATAATATCTTATTATTCCATAATTTCTTAAAACATTTTTTTTAGTAAAAATGAATGGAAGGCACCCTGCTAGGATGAATCCAAAAATGCCTATGATGCCTATGAAAGACGCGACTGGACAGTTGCTTACTGACCTCAGTAACCAACTGAAACGCTGGAATTATAATATTCACTTGGGCTTGGATTGTTGCACTCCATGGAATATTTCAGCCAGGACCATTAGTTCAAAATTACTTCCAGAGAACCTGGATCAGATCCCGTATGAAGGAATGTGTTCACAATTTCCTGAATGATTGGCATTGTAATATTCATGAAATATTTTAGCCTTTTTATTGGGCTGGAATGATTTCCGGAGAACCTGGATCAGATCGCAGATGGTCATACTATTATAGACTATTATAGCTACGACCTTTAGTTCATAATGACTTCCAGAGCACCAGGATCAGATCCTAGATGGTGGCTACTGTCCTCAGATTATTTGCATTAGGGGCGATCAATTTGTTATGTTACGCTAAATTGAGAAAAAAAAACATAACCCCCTCCCCTCTTAAAGTGTGACATAATATATGCATCACCCATTATAATATTCACCTCGGTTGAACATGCATGATTTTACATACCGCGCGATATATGTAGTAGTTTGAAATATATAATTTCTAGTCATAATCCAGAATTTACGGAACCAGATACTATAAGCCTTGAAACAGATGCCAATGTGTCTATATGACAATGAAATTATTTGAAATAATCGTTTATGGCCATACCCTATGATTTGAAATGCAGTATGATTCATTTGCCTCAAATATGACTATGGCTTAAAGAACTGCGTTTCAGGATCACAGGAACCGATGTCAATGTGGCCATGTAACACAGGATTCAATCCAAACTGTTTTCATTAGGCATATCTACTTTTTTGACGTGATTGGAACCACCACATGATATGGTTTTCATGAATATGATTATACATTACCGTATCGTATTGTGGAATCTATGAAATGGAATTCCGGAATCCCGAAACCGATGCCAATGTGACCATATGCCAAAGGAATCACCACAAATAATCTTTATTGACCTTATCTTATCATGCTAACATGATTTGATATGCAGTAGTTCTGCAATTTATTTAGCTGAGATTCAGTCAAACAATTGCCGATACTCAGCTAACAAATAAATTTTTGCTGAGATATCAGCTAACAAACAGATTTTTTTTTGTTAATTACTTTATTTGTAAAGGGCTCAATCGAATAAACTTTACAGAGCCAAGTTATCATTTTCTTTATACATTATAAATGTCTTAAATCTAAAATTAAAGGATTGGAACCGATTACTCGCGGTCTTCTCGAGGTTAGTGGATGACAATTGTTTGGATCGGAAGAGGGAAAAGGAGATTTGGAATATGATTTTTGATTCAAAAATTTCACTGTTTCTAAAACATATACTTATTCCTATCGATGTTATATCAACTCTGTAATTATACAATTATTACAGACACAAATCTACAAAAAAAAATACACACACACATACAAAACACAAACTAAACACAAGGTTAATCAAACTTACAATCTATGGTTAATATTCTTCAAGAAAACATATATGAGTTGCATAAACTCCAGATCGCGTCTAGCCAAAATATCCCGAACTGGAACATTAGGTTGTCTACCTCGAGCCCGAAGGGAATCGTACAACTCGGATCTGACTCCATGGTGCTCAGCACATGACCAAATAATGTGATCTGCGTCCTGGTAACCTTGTCCACATTCACAGAGATTACTGTCCCCCAGCTAAACACGGAACAAGTGAGCGTTTAACGAGTAGTGATTGGACATGAGGCGAGACATCATACGAATGAAGTCTCGGCCCACATCCAACCCCTTGAACCAAGGACACTTCGACACCTTAGGGATGATTGAATATAACCATCGTCCCAAACTCCCTTCACTCCATTTATTTTGCCAGCTGGCGAGGGACTGTTGACGATAAATGAAGAAAAATTCGTCGTAGGCGATTTGTCGATCGTAAATATCGCCTTCCATAGCGCCCACCTTTGCAAGCGAGTCTGCCTTCTCGTTGACCGGAATCGAGCAATGAGATGGGACCCATGCAAAGGTGATGACAAAAGATCTTAAAGATAAAGCACTTAGAAGCTCTCGTATTTTCATGAGAAAATACGAGGAGTGCCTCATGGAGCGAATAGCCTCGACAGAACTGAGACTATCCGTAAAAATAAAATAATGATCTGGTGCAAGTGAGGCGATCGTTTCTAGCGTATTATGTATTGCCGCCAGTTCCGCAACATATACGGAACAAGGAGCATGAAGCATTCGAGAGGCGCTATGAAATTTGTTATTAATACCAAAACCAGCGGACGCCTCTATTAGTGATCCATCTGTAGAGTTTCCATGAAAAAGCTCATATGTTTCTCTGACAGCAAATTGTACAACAAGTTATTAATTAATGGAGAAAGGCCACAAGCGTGGAGTTTGTCTGAAAGGACTTCAACCAATACTGAATCAAAAGACCCCTTAATATACAAGAAAACAGAAGCCATTTGCTCTTTATTAGCAAAAGCCAACTGAATTTCAGTGGAAAGCAACGCGAGACAGTCGTTCGTTCCCTTGCCCCTACGGAAACCAAATTGAGTATCTGAGAGTAGGTGGTTCAACTCATCCCATTTGTCCAGGCGAAAAAGGATCATTTTCTCCAACAATTTTCGAATACACGATAACATCGCAATGGGACGATACGAATTGTGATCTGACGCGGGTTTTCCAGGTTTTTTAATGGCTTTAACTCTCACCCGCCTCCAATCATCCGGAACAATATTAAGCTCCAGGAACTGACCAAACAAGTTCAACATGCGCCTCTTAGCGACGTCTGGGAGGTTCTTCAACAAGTTGAACTTGATTCTATCAGCCCCCGGAGCCGAATTGCCACACGAAAGGAGCGCGAGTGAGAGCTCCAGCATTGAAAAAGGCTGGCTGATCTCGTCTACCGAATTCGTCGTTTCGCGAGTAATCATCTGTGCCGGCACAGAATCAGGACATACTTTTCGCGCGAACTTGAGAATCCAACTATCGGAGTACTCCTCGCTCTCGTTGTTTGAAGACCGGTTACGCATCCTTCGCGCCGCATTCCAAAGCGTATTCATCGACATTTCGCGCGATAATCCGTCCACGAATTGCCGCCAGTATCCGCGTTTCTTGGCTTTGATGAGGCTCTTGAGTTCGCGTTCAAGAGCCGAGTACGCTTCGAAATGTACGGGTGTTCCACGTTTCCGGAAAAGCTTAAACGCGTCGAAACTTTTACGATAAACCTCAGTGCATTGCTGGTCCCACCAAGGGGAAGGAGGTTTCCTACGGAAAGACGTTCCTGGAACTGGCCGAGTTTGAGCTTGAAGCGCGCTGTCCAAGATCAGATTGGAGAGGAAGTTATATTCCTCCAACGGTGGAAGCCCTTCTACCGACGTTAGGGCATCTTCTATCACATTCTTGAACTTTGTCCAATCGATATTACGGGTAAGATCGTACGCGACGTTAACGGGTTCCGACGGATTGAACCCACTGGCAACTGAAACTTTGATCGGTAAGTGATCACTACCGTGGGGATCTTGGATCACATTCCACGTGCAATCCAACGATAATGAGTTAGAGCAAAGTGTGAGGTCTAATCTACTTCCATTCGAGGATGGGCCAGCCAAACGTGTTACTTCTCCATTGTTAAGAATTGTCATATTAAAGCTGTCGCAGAGGTCATACATCAAAGTAGAACGGTTGTCATCATACAGTTCCCCCCAGCCTGTACCGTGGGAATTCAAATCTCCCATAATCAACCGTGGAGCAGGAAGCACCGAACAGATATCTGAAAGTTGTTTGCGATTAACAACGGCTCTAGGAGGAATATAAACAGAAGCAATACAAAGGCTCTTACCTTTAATAATAGCCTGACATGCAACAACTTCAATACCTGGAAATTGTGGAAGATTCACTCTATAGAAGGAATGGCACTTTTTGATCCCTAAAAGTACCCCTCCCCACGCAAATCCTCACGATCCAGTCGAATAATGTTAAAATATTAAAAAGGAAGATCGATATCTGAAGAGAGCCAAGTTTCACAAACAGCAAATGCATCACAATCATTATTGTGAATTAAAAACTTAAAAGAATCTAATTTAGGAATGAGACTTCGACAATTCCACTGTAGTGATCAAATCCCCGACCTCGTTTGGAAAATTATCCATCGAAGGAAATTATTGCTGCAATGAGGGGCCACTTCAATGTCAATTGCTTCAAGAGGGTCTTCACAGAAGGAAGCATTGCCAGAACAATGCTTTTGAGAGGATCAGAAATATTGAGGTACTTGAGAATATCGTCCACAATTTTATCAAATGAGAACAACCCGGATGAAGAAGGGGCTTCTGTTCTTAAAAATGGGCCATCAGAGGTTTTTGATGTCCCCGGGAGAGATGGAAAATTCTGGTTATAATCAGTTCTGCGGAAACCAGGAGGAGTTGATTTGGGGTTCCTTATCTGCAACTTTCCGCGAACGGATGCGTTTTCGTTCCCGTGCAGAACCTTCCGGAAAACTGGAAGAAACTCCCTCTTCAGCCAAGTCAGAGTCAGACTCGTCATCAGACAAAACAGCAAAGGGATTTTTGTCGTTGGTTGATGGTGTGGCTGTTTTTAGCATTGCTGCAAAAGACTGCCTGGAACGCTCCTACACGCATTTTGGTGCAGTGACTGCGCAGGCGCCATCCTCGTGCTTCTCCCCGCATTTGGAACAGCGTGCCTTGCTGCCACAGTGAGAGGCCGTATGTCCCAACTGTTTGCAGTTTTGGCAGTTCATGACCCGAGGAACAAACAAACGTACAGGTAGCCGAAGTTTTCCCAACTCGATGTAGTGAGGAAGGGCTGAACCAGAAAGGGCACCCGAAACGAGTCTGTGGGGGTAAACCTCTTTTTACCCTCGCTGAAAGATACTGAGTTCAGCTTCTGGACTTCCAGTATCTCAACCGTGGGAAACAAGGGGTTCTTGAAACGGCCAACCGCTTGCTTCGTCAAGATCTCGGGGGTCAGACTCGCTTCGGTGACCACACCTTCGATCTCCACATTACGAGCTGGGATGTACACTCTATACTCGAGTGTAAAGAGCTGGGAGGCAGCAATCTCGTTAGCTTGTTTCAGGTTAGAGACGACAACGCGAAGTTTATTATACCTCACATTCGAGATTTCGGTCACGGCCGAGAACGGCTTCGTCAGATCATTAGTAATTTGCATTACATTCAAAGGTTTCTTTTTGGGCTGAAAGTAAACAACCCATGGGCCAGTCGAGTCTTCTGGGTAGGCTCGCGATCGGGGGCTTATCTGTCCCTGTGGTGGTACCTACGACAAAAGCTTATGAAAATCGGATGAGGCATTGTTGAAAAAAATTCGTTCGTCCTGGTACTTTACGGGTTAAAATAAAATGTAATTTATTTTAAATTTGGAAAAAATAAAGAGGAAGAGGTCGATTCCAATTCTTTTATTTATTTATGTATTTATGAATGTATTTATTTTTCTATTGATATATGCATGTATTGTATTTTATAACACATGTATATGTACTAGTCTTGGAAAAATAAACAAATAAAATAAATTCTCGATTTTTTTCAATATTTCGGTAAAGGGTCTAGCAAAAACAAGATTCTGAACTATCAAATAATGTATACCTTTATGAAAAATAAAAAAAAAAATATTTAATTATTTGTTGGAGCAAAAAATGAAAATAAAAATGTGTAACGGCCTTATAGTAGTATTAGTATTTTTCATGTTTGAGCGATGCGTATTCATACAATTATAAGGAATAATAGGCTCCCTCTACTACTGAAACAAATGTATGTTGTATGCGAAAAATAGTTGACGTTAACAGATTTAACAATCCGGGTGTCTGTCAAGCACTGTATGAATATTTTTAAGACAATATAAAATGTAATGTTATGCAAAAAAAAAATCATGTTTCAAGGTATGTTTTTTTTTGCTACAACATCTGTAATGTATGGAAAAAGTGATGTTTATGTTAATTCGTTTTCAAAATATTCTTTGCGCATGGAATCAACAAAATTTTAAATCATGTCTAAAAGAACAACTCGTCATAAATCGTCCTCAAAAATTAAACAAATATTAGGGTGGTTCAAATTATCGACTCTATTCCATTCACACATTCGGTTGATTCTAAATTAACTCTTGAGAATTTGAGCTCATTTGAACGAAATGATGTTGTTCCGGTCACTGAAGTTTTTGTTCACCTCATTCTACACACTTAGATTTTTGCCGAGATGGGCACCACCGAGCAGCTCGGCATTTTATTTTGCTGGATCTCAGTGAAAAACTTGCCGAGATTCTGCTAACAAACGGGAATTTTACCGTGATCTCAGCTAACAATCATAAATTTTGCTGAAACTCGTCAAGTTTTTAACTGAGATCCAGCAAAATAAAAGCCCGAACTGCTCGGTGGTGCCCATCTCGGCAAAAAATCTAAGCGTGTAGTTTTGCGCCATGATGGCTTGCTATTTGTACTTATAAGAAAATTTCCCAGTTACATCTTCGCTGAAGACTACTTTTAATTTAAAAGTTGTTGGTGGATTTAGATGCCGATAATATTCGAAATTGATTATTCGGTTGCTTTCCGGTCAACATTACATCTTTTACTCACATAGTTTGAGTGGTCAAAAATAAAACTTCTTTATAATGACATCAAATCTTAAGAATTCCCAACTCGAAACGTTTTATTGACCGCTATGGACATCAAATCCACCGCCTCTAGATAGGCAACTGTATAAGACCCCTAAATTTTGAACGGATCTTACGGTGGGCCATCTGGTTCCCACTCGGAGCCTATGACCAGCTAATATATCAAAAATTACAATTTTTCTTGATGTTATATAGTTGCAGTGGAAAATCAAGGCATAATTTGACTAAAAATACATAACATATGCATATCCATTAACGTTTCTATACAGCTGTTATTCTGCTGTTTAGTGAATGTGTGAAATTCAAAGGCGCTATTCAACCTTTTCCCGATTATCCAATAATCTCTACCCAGCTATTTATTTTTTTCCTTCGAATTTGTTTTCCGTGTTGTCGTAAAGCCGCGATGTGACGAATGCCCGATGAGTAGGATCAGTTTCGAATACCTAGATTACGGTTGCCCAACAAAGTTTAAACTTTTATAGCATATATTCTCGATCAGCCTAGTCAAGACGCATACTACGTTCGCCTACGGTTATACCACTTAGCTTAACTTCTCAAACCATTTTTTGTATTCTTCGTCATTATAATTAATTTGTCCGTCTTTCTTCATGTACTTCGTAAGGGGTTTGGCTAATTTTGAGTAATCCTTTATAAAGCGCCTGTAGTAGCCGGTTAGTCCCAGAAATTGTATAATTTATTTTTGGGTAGTTGGAATTTCCCAATCGAGGATTTTTGTTATTTTGTTAGGGTCTGGCTTTATCCCTTGAGGTGTAATAACGTGTCCTAGAAACTCTGTTTCTTTTCTCAAAAATTTACATTTATCAAGCTGTATTTTGAGATTGAATTCAGAGAGCCTTTTTAGTACTTTGCCTACATTTTCTAAATGGTTTTTTAGATTGTATCCGATGATAATAATATCATCCAAATACACGTAGCATATTACGCCAATAAAATCTTGTAATATGTTATTCATCGCACGCTGGAATGTCGCTGGTGCGTTTTTTAGACCAAAAGGCATCCTTGTAAATTCGAAGAGGCCTTGGTCCGTTGAAAAAGCTGTCTTGAGTTTGTGTTTAGGGTCCATTTCGATTTGGTGAAACCCAGCTTTTAGGTCAAGCGTAGTGAAATATTCTGATTTTCCTAGCCTGTCTAAGATTTCCTCAATTTGTGAAATTGGGAATTTGTCATCTATCGTCTTCTCATTGAGTTTACGATAGTCGATGACAACTCTCACTTTTCGTTTCCCTGATGCATCAGGCTTCTTGGGAACGACCCATATGGGAGATGAAAATGGGCTTGTAGAAGAGCTAATTATGCCGTTTTGTAGCATTTCATTAATTGGTTCGTCCACATCCTTTTTAAAATGGTATGGGTATTTATAAGATTTAGAATACGTAGGTTTATCGTCTTTGGTTGGTATTGCATGTTTTATGGCTGTTGTAGCTGCAAGTTTTTCGCCGGTTTTTAATAGCACTTCCTGGTTGTTCAAAATAGTTTTAGTTAGTTCCTATTTTTCTAATTCTGATAGATGCTCCATTCTGATTAAGCTCATTATTGTTTCTTCGTTTAATTCGGTATTATCTGTTATTGGTATGGGGGTAATTGTTTCAAAATTATTTACTTTTATATTTAATTCTCCGCTCATAGTTGGTAGTTTGGGTATGTTGGTGAGGATTTTCACGGTTGTTTTATTATTTTGAGATCTATAAAGCCCCGGTTCTATTATTGCTGATTTATTAAGTTTTTGGAATGTTGGTACTAACCAATCGCCGTCTGATGTTGTATTAATTTCTAGTTGATAAAAATGCAATTTTTGGACTGGAAAATATTTTTTGTATGGTATGTCAATGTTGCCAATTTCTAATACCTTCTTTTGAAAGTCAATTGTTGCTTTATTTTTGGCTAAAAATTGGGAGCCAATAATTCCGTCAAAAAATTCGTGAAATTTTATTTCATAGTATTTGAGTGGGAAGGTTATGTCCAATGAGGTTCGCTTTCCCTTTTTTATTGATATTGTGATTTCCAGAAATATTTTTAATTTTTGTGTTTTTGCCCGGTCTGCTATTTGTAAGGATACCTGGACAGATGACATTCTTGTTCGCACCTGTATCTATTAATAGTTTTATAATTTGGTTTGTTTTAGTATTCTGGCTAGCGATGTATGGGAGATAATTTAGGTTGGAATATGGTTTGTTTGCGCCCAACAAAAATTTAAATCGATGTTTTCTTCTTCATTTTCGGAGTCTGAAGATTTTTCATCGTCTGTTATTTCGGTATTGTTAATTTGTTTTTTTATTGAGGGTTAATCTAGATCTTGTTGAGCCAAGCTCCATAGGTTGCGAAGAATCACCATTGTTTTCTGAACGCTCTGGTTTGTTCTTGAAGTCTTGTTGGTTTGATAATTTTTGATGTGTTTTGGAATATTTGTTATCATAATTTTTGTTTTCAGACTTCAACTCTCTGTTGGGTTGGAATCTGGTCTGTTTAAAATTGTCCATGTTAGAAGCTGTGTTCTCCTTGCTTCTGAATTTGCATACGAAAGCGTATGCTGCTTCCATGTCCTCTGGGCCTGCTGCTTGAGCATACCCAAAGTATGGTTCTTTTAGCCCTGCGAGGAAGGCTGCTAGGGCGTCTTCTTCTATGAATGCATTGATCGCATCCCAATTATTTTTAAATGTAGGGATTTTATGTTTTGTACTACCTCCTTGTATCGATTATAGTATTTATGGACTGACATGTTGTCCGTCATTTTAGTTTGCCGCAATTGACTTTTGTAATATGTGAGCTCTTGATGGTCACCTAAGGCATTTGTAAAAATCTCCTTGACTTCTTGGAAGTTTTGAGGATTTCCAGCGAGGCAAACAATGTCATTCGCCTTTCCTTCGATTTTATTAATAATGGCTGTGGTGAATATTGAAAATTGACAGTCCGATACTAGATCTCTAAATACATTAAGTGTATTTTCTGCTGTTGTCAGTCACGCAGAAAGCTGTTTGCGATTTCCATCAAAGCGTGGAATCGCTTTGATTGGGTCGGGGATTTTAAATAAATTCTCCATATTCCCCGTTGCTTGAGGTTACAGCGGTGTAGCGGTGTTACTCGTACCTGTGCCGTTTTGTAATAAGGTATCGAGTGTAACTTGTTGTTGATTTTGTGTATTCTTCATAGCCTCCAGCACTGCTGGAAGGCTGCTAATTTGAGCGCCAAGCTGATCCATGTTATTTTTTTTTCGTCTTGTTCTTATTCTCTTAAGACAAAGAAGTCAACAACGCAAGGTCTGATTTTAAGGGTACGTGTGCGTACTCTTCTGAACAGTCGGATGAGGTGTCCTCTTCGTCTTCCGAATGCTGTACAGTTAATTTGAATAGCTCCCTCCCCCTGCTTTTCTCAGGGTAGACTTTTCTTTTGAAATTTTCGGCATTCAACCGATTGATTTTTTAAATTGATTCGTGGGTTCTATCTTGTAGTTTCCCAACGAGATATAAAAAAGTTACACCTATCTTATAGTATGTCACTCTTCTACCAGGGAAGCCTATCTTGTAGTACTTCCAAAGGACGTAAGTTACACTTTTCTGCGAATTTATTGTAGTATGCTTTACAAGTTCACTGAAGCGAAAAAAGCAAAGAAAGTGAAGATTACTTACGATTTTTTTATGGTTCCGGGCAGACGATGCTGGTGCTCCAGGTGTAGTATGGCGGGGGATCCTCGACTCCTAAAACGACGGTTTTTAACACAACCTTTGGTGTCTCGGATGCTTTCACTTCAAATAATTACTAGCGGTCACTAATATTCTTATCTTCAGTGATTACGGGATCGCTTCTATGAACAGTATTAATCATTCACTTTTCCACTGTTTTTTCCACACTTTCACTCAGCCCGTTCCCGTAGGCTGCGCAATTAAAACAGTCGCGTTGCGAGTGGGATAAAAAAAATATTTATTTCACAACTTGTATCATCAAATCACTAAAGTCAAATCGAAACTGAATTGTTGACTTAGAATTCTAACTAACAACTGACCGCATTCTTTCCTACTGGTCATACTTATGCCCTACTTATGCTGATCATACATTAATTCCTGCTGACGTCCTGTTGCTCGATGAACCTTGCTCGATGCTGTTGCTATCCGATTGTCGCATGGTGTTTGCCTGTCGCCACACAGCATGTTGAATTGATAATTCCGCGGTTTCACATGGAAGGGTGTTCCATGATTATATATATTATACATAAAATATGATGCTTGAAACCATCTCTTAAAAAAAAAGAAATAATTAGCATAGAAATACGACCAATACATACACATATATAGATGTAACACTTTGGGTTAACATACATATATTTTGCAACAAAGAATAAATTCAATAATAAATTTTACAATCAAAGTTTAAACATTATTGTACAGATAATCATTAACGTTAGTTCAAGGATTTTTGTTTTAATTCGTACATTATTTTAATATTTCAGGCTAATTGTCAACTGGCCGTATACGATGCTAACGCAACTGGGATTGTTATGGAACACCTCGGGGACACTTCAGTAGCCCAGGGTAATTATGAATTTAAAATGATAATCGAAACAACATAGATTGATTAGGAACTAACTTATTCAAAATCAACTACAAACGATGGGTATACAACGTGTAGTAGATAAGCAACATTTTTGGCAAAAATACGGTGTATGTCAATTTATGAAAATCAACAGGCCAACAGAATTACTCTTGTTAACACACAAAATTATATCAAATCATTTTTTGAAATTCAAAGATCCAAAAGATTGTAACCAGTTGGTTACAATCCGTGGATTTTCATTTGTATGAGTTGTTGTTGTTTGGAAAATTCACGTATTTTAATATCAAAGACAGAAGGCAACACACAGCAGCGATAGGGTTAGTACCGCTGCAAAAACACTCGAACGATACTAAAGGGAGGAAAATCGTAGTCTTATGCTAAAAATGGAGAATGATCGGCAAAAGGCATGCGAGTGGCCATCTTCTAAAAGAAAAAACCTTCTAATTGGCAGAAGTAATCAGGCGTCCGTGTAGACCGGTATCGTAAAATGCAGTGCCATTTAGTGTACCCCCCCCCCCCCCCCTTGTGGGGTTTCTGGGATGTTGGACTGCCTCCGTTCAGATAATTTACTTTTTATTATCCTGACGGAAATTTCCTTGAATTATGACAATTCTCAGGACCTCGTACCGTAAATAAAACGGTTTTACACGGCTCGGCTCGGAAGTCAAGATGGCTTCCGAGCCTAATAGTAAATGATCCTCAATCGTCCGTCAGGGACGATTCCCTCAGGCCGGTGGCCATAATTACCAAAGAGGGTCCCGTCTCGGCTCGACCAAGGTGGCCATGCCACGGTCAGCCGATTCCGCCAACGACGGAAGACGCCTGCCAGCCAAACGAGCCAGCAACGCCTGCTGAGCCGTATGTGGCTGATGAACGCCACCAGATCCGCCAATCTCCCAAAGCTGCAACACTGTCTGCAGCCCGCGCCACAAGTTTACGGCCACACGGTAGTGCAGGAGCAGCCGTGTGGGCCAACGCCAGCGTCGCGACACCGTAGGAGATCCCGCTGCAGCAGTGAGTACAGTGCAAATTTTAAACCCTAGCATAAACGCCACATATATGTGAAAACCCACACCCACACGCCACAGAATAGAGCAAATAAATGTGTTAGAACATGTAAATGTTCCTGGTTTCATACTTTGTCCGCGTAGCCCCTCCGAATACCCAGTAACATGCCGGCCCTGCGACAAAGTTCAAGGGGTCTCATGCTACTGAGCTAGTTACCCGGGAGTGTCTGGTCATGCCATAGTCACAAGATCGTGGACATTTTGGAGCGATATGGATAACGAAGACAAAGTTAGAATTTATATAGATCTAGATAAACTTAGATATAACGAGGGAGAAATAAAGAATACATTGAGTTATCAAACAGCAACAATAGATAAGATGTACGATTTAGTAAACAAAACGGTATTATCAATCGACGAGGAAACGGTATCGTTGATTGAAAAAAAAATTGAGATGCTCAAAGACGAAGTTGGGAAAGATTCCAAATTTGTGAACAATATTAATCAAAAGATGTATTTAGAATCAGGATTAATAGAACTGGGTTTCTGGATCGAAAATGTATCATCTAATATTTGATCAGGACAAAAGAAATTTTTGAAAATTTTATTAGAAAAGGACAAAAATTAGGTGACACTAGAAACATTAGGGCCAAACTTCATTATTGAATATTTAAATGAGGAAATGAGCGGATGGGCTAACAATCACGAAACGCACAAATGGCCGCATTGATGCAGCAATCATTAAACTTATTGATTTTGAGTCTTCATTAGAACAGAAATTCCAGATAAAATTACTTTTCAAAGTGCCTATAGTAAAAAGAGAAGCACTCACAACCAGAAAATTAACTATTACACCACAGATAAATGGTTCGATCGTCACAACGCTTCATTTAGATATAATTATGAACATAAAAGATTCAAATTGGGGTTACATATTGAATACAAAATAATTCAGTGAATGCAAACAATTTGGAGACATAAGAATATGAAACCTACCAGAAATGGAAAAAAAAAATCTATTAAACAGTGAATTATGGATTTCATATAATTTACAGAAATAATACCAAAAATTGCACAGTACAACATTTTAGAATCAACCACGATTTATGGTTCTCGACATCAGAACGAAATATATGGAGATACATGACTCCAAAAACGATATCTGTAAATATTACACACGGGAAAAACATGACAAGACTAAATGTAATTGGAACAGGTGAATTCAGACTACAACCAAATATGAGTATAGAAACACGTAAACGTAAAAATACAGTATTTCGAAGAAGTTAAGAATTCGAAAATATTCACCAAATATGAGACAAACATAAATTTGACGGATATAACCATGGAAGATTGGAATATAAACCTACTTCCATTATTTAATACAACAGAGAAAGTTTATTCAATAGTAAACAGGAAGAAGGGGGGGGCGGAAGCAGGAAGATAGGGACAAGAAATTTAGGAAAGAATTCATAGAAGTAATACTTTGGTTTCCCGCGCATTCACTTGAGATTACTCTTTTCAATGTTAATCTCAAGCTGAAAAAGCAGAGCCACGAAGGCCAACGTCCCGCGAGAGGGTGGATAGACGCAGCAAATTTATGTCATCAAAGGGAAAACAGAACACATTCGACTTTGGACTACAAACAGCTGACTGGACATACGAGACGAATAATGCCCTGGATGCGAAGTGCAATTATCGGTAAAAACAACAAATTCATTTTTATGCAAGGTGGCACTTCGGATCTAGGTGGCGACGGCATGACGGGTTAGAGTCATGGTGTATATGAAGTAAATGAAGAAAAAAAAAAAGATCAGTGAACGACCGGTGATAATAACATTGCAAAAAAGTATGCTCGCGACGCGCGCAGCTAGGGAGCAAAGAGAATGAGAGTATAGGGGATAAGAATGCCCAATAGACTGATGCAAAATTTGACTTTTGCGCTCCACAGTGCTTAAATGGTTTCAAATCGGGTCGTGATTAGCCTCCAAAAGTTACAACTCATTTGGTTAGAAATAGACTTCGCACAAACCATTTGAAGTTTACATGTAAATTACTATGGGAAATCTCAACTTTTTGTTCATTGCCTTCTAGTCTTTTTCCATATTGAGCTGCAAAACAGTTTGATAGCTATTCTTATAGAAAATTTTCTCAGCTACAACTTTGCTGAAAATTGTTTCTATATAAAACGAGACAGGAAATAGTTATTAATTATTTAAGAGATTTGTAAACTTATGACATGATCAAGCAGCTGCTCTGTAGGCAACACTGTATTTTGCAGTGTGACATAGAAGCCATAATTTTTGTGTCCTATTCAACGCCCCAGAATCACCAATGTTGCCTGCTGAGCAGTTGATTGAGCATGATCATAAGACATCAGTGCATTGAACCATTAATAACTTTCGATCCTTGCATTTATTCAAAAAGTGGTCTTGAACAAAGTTGTAGCTGGAAAAATTTCCTATAAGTAAAATTAAAAGCTTTTGAAGCAGACCGATATGGTGAATTATTAGATAGACATGAACAATCTTGGTTTTACCATAGTAATTCCCATACAAACTTCAAATGGTTTGTGCCATCTCAGTTTCTCACCAAATGGGTTCAAATTTTGAGAGGTTAGTCAGGATCCGATTTGGAATCGTTTAAGTATTGTGGAGCGAAAATTTAAAATTTTGCATCACTCTAATGCCCAAAGAATTATGTACTTAGTAAATAGGTTTAAGATAGTCTGAAAGAGAATGATTAATTAATAAACGGAGAAGTATTCTGCAACTCGAAAAAGGTTTCGGTAGTCGCGTAGGTTCAGACGTGAATTATTTCCAACTTAGAAATCCTAGTAGGGAAGGAGAGTAGACTTCAGTAGTTGTCCCCGGTAAGGGTAACGCACTACGATGTGACCGTGCCCTGACGGTACTCTCCGGCTTTCAAGAGTGGGATCTCGTGCGTGGTGATTTCCGGCGGTAAACCAGGTTATGCCCCAACCGGCGACCTTCGTTTGAATGAAATCTGATAAACTAAATTTGAGTAGTGCAAAACACTCGCAGAGGTATCATTGGCATTTAATAGTTCACAATAATGTCTTGCCTTTAATTGGGTTCTTTAAGGGTATTGAGTTAAATGCATATTCGTAATCTGCATTAAAAATGGAACCGATACCCAAAATTTCATCAATTTTGGTACACTGGAACTATTTTAAATAAGAACGATTATTTTTGCAAAAATCACCTTATTAGCGCCCCTCGGTGTCACTTTGTATGTGAGCGAGCTGTCAGTTTGTCACTTTAGTGTCAAACAGTAAAGATTATCTTGATTTAAAAATCGAGATGAAAGTGTGTGGGTTCGAAAAAAATATTGCTGTGCTCAGAAAACGAAGCTCTTTCAGATTATATATAAAAACCGATATATTTTTCAAAATTAAAGAACCCAATTTCTGATTATTCGTTTCAATTTAGTTCACACAATAGTTACTGTTTAATATACAATTGATTATTCTTTTCACACCACGTTTTTTTTTTACTGTATCCACTTACACCTTTTCTAGCGAAATGATCAAACCGGACTGAGCACGATGCTACGATTTTTTTTCCCACACCCCTTTTGGGTTCTATTGTACATTCTACCGCGAGGACGTGTTCGTTTTTTATTGGTTGAATGTAACCCCATATGAACGTCATGATTTTTTTTTTAACTTGTCTCTACTCGCTACCAACGTGCTCGAGGGGACTTGTCCCATTGTAATACTGTACATTCAAATTTAAATTTTATTTGATTTTATTTCAATGTAAATATATTGCTTACGCTTTTCATAGATTTTATTTTGCTGCAAATCAAATTAATCGAAATTTCTTAATAAGCACAACACCAAATCAATCATTACCCTACACCGGAACCTGTACTCGAACTCGAGACGACCACATTGGCAAACCTTGACACTACCAACTAAGCTACGCCAACACTTTGATCATACGTAAAGAAATCTACAAGCCGTTCTACAACAATATCGCTGAGTAGAGGCTTCTTCTTCTTCTTATTTCCTTTATTTAATCTAGTGCCAATAACCGACGGACATAGATTGCCATCCATTGACGGCAAAAGGCTGCTTCCACACACCTGCGTAGGATATCGCACTCATTAAACATACACATGAGCCGGGACCAACGGCTCTACTTCCCTTCGGAAGGAAGACGTGACTAGAGATTGTTATGCCTCAGAAAAATCCCAACGACCTCGGCTGGGATTGAACCCAGACCCATGGGGGCGTGAAAGCAGTCACGCTTACCACTACACCACCGGCGCCGACGATTAGAGGCTTAATAATAGTATTTAATAATAGTTAATTCAGCTTTGTAAAGGAGCAGAATAAAAGCTGTAAAACTGAACACGTCTAATGCCTTGTTCAGACTGAAGAGTTATAACATGTTATAACGGTTGTCAAATAGTTGCAACACAGAAACCACCATCAAGATAGCGCTAAAACATGTTATAACTCTGTAGTCTAAACGTACTATAAAAATAAACCTAGTTATTGTTATTGTTATTGCTCAGCTCATACCCTGGCCGACTATCGCTCGCCCATCTGCATCCCATAAGCTAGGTATGAACCTACGGAAATTTTGGTCGTGGCCTATGCTAGACCGTATAGCATAACGACTTTCTTCCACCAGCAGGCCTGTTGCTCCCGTAGGCAGTCCCACTAGCTTCAGATTTGTAGGGGATAGTAAGAGAATAAAATAATAGAGAAGAGCGATAGAGTATTTGTTGTTTTTATGAAAAGAGAAGAACAAAGGTAGAAGGCCTGCTGGGGTGAGAGGTAAGCACGCTTACCACTACACCACCGGCGCCGTTGTCAATCATCAATTATCTTAACTCTTTCCGTTTTTTATTTGTAAGCGTATCAAATTTGTAGTCTTTATTTCAAAGAGAAAGTTGATGAAGAGAATCCAAGGGACTGTCAACTTGAGTATTTTCGATACATCTACCTGACTTTAAAAGGTTTATTTTGATTTTTTTTTTGTTATTTATGAATTCTTAAGTTTTGTGCATTTTGGTATTAAAGTGTATTCAATTCACCCCTCACAGGATTTCCTTCCGAATTATATGAATGGGGCGCCCCGTATCGTTTGTTCAGAATATGTAAAAAAGGAGGGACTTCGAGAGATTGAACTCGTGAGAGCTAATTTTCTCACAAATTTGATTTTATTGGCTTTCTGGGGAATGAATATACACCCAAAGCGAATTATTCCCACTTCTCTCTAATTCTATATGGATTTTTAACACTTCCTACCAGCGTGTTCTGGGAAATGGTCAGACGATGATTAATCTCACCAATACATTCGGGCCTACAATTCCACACCTTATATAGATACCAGGTTGAGTATTGATTGCTAGCTGCTTGCGGGAACTGATGACCTTGACAAATGTCCAAATAATACTCTTAACAAATTTATGGTGCTCCTGAAAAGGACCGTTTTGTAGTGATGGTTGAGTAATTCTGTGTTCAACATGGATGAGGCTGTCGAGCTGTATGTCGTTTGGAGCGAGGGTATAGATGACCGACCCGCAGCGACTTACGAAGAGCTACTGATTCCGATCCATAGCATAGCAGTGCAGCTTCTTCCTCCTTTAATGGTTGCTTATGTGGGCTCTGCAGCTCGCTGCTTGCAGGCAGCCTTTCGTTGTTACTGGAGAACAATTTTCAACGCCGCACGCCGAAAGCACTGCTGCTACTGCTGCTACTAATTTCGACGACCGAACACCACCACACAGTGGTGTGCTCGTTGGGAGCGTGTGGTTCTGAGTATGGCGATGAGTGTGTAAAATATTACGCAACTCCATCCTCCCTATTCGCACACGCCCGAGGTTCGGAGGCGAATGCCACTTCGTCTTGTGTCGTCTACTTACTACTCTCTGACGACTGTGCTGGGGTAGCAGCATATGCATGTAGGTAATTGGTGGATTTGTTAGTTAATTCGACGCTTTTGGACAATGCTGGACATTTACCAGTTTTTCAATAGTTTCTTGTTAAAATCAACATTCGGAAGTACTGTTTTCGATGCTTAGCCATATTTCTGATCGATTGGTGATAAAATTATTGAAATTGGACCAGGGGCAGCTGAGTTATTAACGTTCAAAATCTTTCTTAATTTGTTACATTTTCGGTTTTCACAAAGTGTACCCCCATATAGAAATGAAAGACGTAACCCTACGTCAAAACCGGGAAAAGCAGCGTCTGACCATAACTCATACCGTCCGATTGCTATGCTTTTGTGCATTAGGAAATTGTTGGAGAAAATGAGACTCGATCAGTGGGTTGAAGCAAATAATACACAGTTTGGGTTCCGCAAGAGCAAAAGAACAAACGATTGTCTAGCGCTGCTTTCCACAGATATTCAACTGGCCTTTGCGCACAAGGAGCAATTGGCTCCAGTATTCTTGGACATTTTGATTCAGTTTCCATTGAAATTATGTCAGACAATCTGCACAGATGTGGACTTTCTGGAATTTTAAATAATTGCTTGTACAATTTGTTACCAGAAAAGCAAATGAACTTTTCCCTTGGACAACTGACAACTTCCAAAATTAGTTACATGGGCCTGCTCCAAGACTCATATCTCAGCCCTCTTCTTTATAATTTTTATGTCAAAGATATCGACAACTGTTTGGCAGAACAATGCACGCTAAGACAACTTGCATACGACGGTGTGGTTTCCGTAAAATGCAGTTTAATCTTTTGGGCAGAAACATTACTCAATCATTGTCTTTCAAGTACCTTGGGGTCTGGTTTGATTAAAAGTGCACTTGGAATACCCATATTACGTATTTGAAGCAAAAATGTCAGCAGAAGATCAACTTTCTCCGTTCAATTTGCGGCACATGGTGGGGTGCTTATCTGGGAGACCTCATAACGCTTTATAAAACAACTATTCTCTCTGTTCTAGAGTACGGCTCTTTCTGCTTTCTGTCGGCAAGAATATGTCACCTAATAAAATTGGAACGAATTCAATATCGTTGTCTGCGTATTGCTCTCGGCTGTATGCACTCAACGCATAACATGAGTCTCGAGGTTCTGGCAGGAGTAAAACCCCTCCAGGACCGCTTCTGGGAGCTCTCTCTCAGAATAATAATCAAATGCGGAGTGACGAACACACTTATAATTGAAAATTTTAAAGAAATTCTTGGGCTGAACACACAATCTCGATTTATGAGAATCTACCACCACTACATATTGTCAGATATGTGTCTTCCTTGTTACACTCCTGACCGTGCTCACTTCACCAATCGCAGTTCCTCAATTGAATATGATCTGACCATGAAACAAGCAACTCATGGGATACCCGATCAACTTCAACCTATTATTATCCCGCGTATTTTTACTGTAAAGTACCAACACGTCGATTGCGTGAACAGATATTCTACAAACAGGTCTCATCTCACTGGCTTCGGTGTCTTCAATGAAAACTGTAGCGCCTTCCGTAAACTCCAGGAACCTTGTTCCGTTTTTATTGCTGAGCTGGCAGCAATCAACTTCGCATTGGGGATGATTTCCAACATGCCCGCAGACCATTACTTCATCTTCTCGGATAGTCTCAGTTCGATTGAGGCTATTTGGTCGATGAAACAAAGTAGGCACTCATCTTATTTCCTTTCAAAGGTAAGGAAGCAGATGAGTTTGCTGGTTGAAAGATCATATATGATTACCTTTGTATGGGTCCCCTCACATTGCTCAATCCCAGGCAATGAGAAGTGCTCGAGGGGACTTGTCCCATTGTAATACTGTACATTCAAATTTAAATTTTATTTGATTTTATTTCAATGTAAATATATTTTTGTAACCCCGTTACACGTTAAATATTGCTTACGCTTTTCATAGATTTTATTTTGCTGCAAATCAAATTAATCGAAATTTCTTAATAAGCACAACACCAAATCAATCATTACCCTACACCGGAACCTGTACTCGAACTCGAGACGACCACATTGGCAAACCTTGACACTACCAACTAAGCTACGCCAACACTTTGATCATACGTAAAGAAATCTACAAGCCGTTCTACAACAATATCGCTGAGTAGAGGCTTCTTCTTCTTCTTATTTCCTTTATTTCGCTACCAACGTGCTCGAGGGGACTTGTCCCATTGTAATACTGTACATTCAAATTTAAATTTTATTTGATTTTATTTCAATGTAAATATATTTTTGTAACCCCGTTACACGTTAAATATTGCTTACGCTTTTCATAGATTTTATTTTGCTGCAAATCAAATTAATCGAAATTTCTTAATAAGCACAACACCAAATCAATCATTACCCTACACCGGAACCTGTACTCGAACTCGAGACGACCACATTGGCAAACCTTGACACTACCAACTAAGCTACGCCAACACTTTGATCATACGTAAAGAAATCTACAAGCCGTTCTACAACAATATCGCTGAGTAGAGGCTTCTTCTTCTTCTTATTTCCTTTATTTAATCTAGTGCCAATAACCGACGGACATAGATTGCCATCCATTGACGGCAAAAGGCTGCTTCCACACACCTGCGTAGGATATCGCACTCATTAAACATACACATGAGCCGGGACCAACGGCTCTACTTCCCTTCGGAAGGAAGACGTGACTAGAGATTGTTATGCCTCAGAAAAATCCCAACGACCTCGGCTGGGATTGAACCCAGACCCATGGGGGCGTGAAAGCAGTCACGCTTACCACTACACCACCGGCGCCGACGATTAGAGGCTTAATAATAGTATTTAATAATAGTTAATTCAGCTTTGTAAAGGAGCAGAATAAAAGCTGTAAAACTGAACACGTCTAATGCCTTGTTCAGACTGAAGAGTTACAACATGTTATAACGGTTGTCAAATAGTTGCAACACAGAAACCACCATCAAGATAGCGCTAAAACATGTTATAACTCTGTAGTCTAAACGTACTATAAAAATAAACCTAGTTATTGTTATTGTTATTGCTCAGCTCATACCCTGGCCGACTATCGCTCGCCCATCTGCATCCCATAAGCTAGGTATGAACCTACGGAAATTTTGGTCGTGGCCTATGCTAGACCGTATAGCATAACGACTTTCTTCCACCAGCAGGCCTGTTGCTCCCGTAGGCAGTCCCACTAGCTTCAGATTTGTAGGGGATAGTAAGAGAATAAAATAATAGAGAAGAGCGATAGAGTATTTGTTGTTTTTCTGAAAAGAGAAGAACAAAGGTAGAAGGCCTGCTGGGGTGAGAGGTAAGCACGCTTACCACTACACCACCGGCGCCGTTGTCAATCATCAATTATCTTAACTCTTTCCGTTTTTTATTTGTAAGCGTATCAAATTTGTAGTCTTTATTTCAAAGAGAAAGTTGATGAAGAGAATCCAAGGGACTGTCAACTTGAGTATTTTCGATACATCTACCTGACTTTAAAAGGTTTATTTTGATTTTTTTTTTGTTATTTATGAATTCTTAAGTTTTGTGCATTTTGGTATTAAAGTGTATTCAATTCACCCCTCACAGGATTTCCTTCCGAATTATATGAATGGGGCGCCCCGTATCGTTTGTTCAGAATATGTAAAAAAGGAGGGACTTCGAGAGATTGAACTCGTGAGAGCTAATTTTCTCACAAATTTGATTTTATTGGCTTTCTGGGGAATGAATATACACCCAAAGCGAATTATTCCCACTTCTCTCTAATTCTATATGGATTTTTAACACTTCCTACCAGCGTGTTCTGGGAAATGGTCAGACGATGATTAATCTCACCAATACATTCGGGCCTACAATTCCACACCTTATATAGAGACCAGGTTGAGTATTGATTGCTAGCTGCTTGCGGGAACTGATGACCTTGACAAATGTCCAAATAATACTCTTAACAAATTTATGGTGCTCCTGAAAAGGGCCGTTTTGTAGTGATGGTTGAGTAATTCTGTGTTCAACATGGATGAGGCTGTCGAGCTGTATGTCGTTTGGAGCGAGGGTATAGATGACCGACCCGCAGCGACTTACGAAGAGCTACTGATTCCGATCCATAGCATAGCAGTGCAGCTTCTTCCTCCTTTAATGGTTGCTTATGTGGGCTCTGCAGCTCGCTGCTTGCAGGCAGCCTTTCGTTGTTACTGGAGAACAATTTTCAACGCCGCACGCCGAAAGCACTGCTGCTACTGCTGCTACTAATTTCGACGACCGAACACCACCACACAGTGGTGTGCTCGTTGGGAGCGTGTGGTTCTGAGTATGGCGATGAGTGTGTAAAATATTACGCAACTCCATCCTCCCTATTCGCACACGCCCGAGGTTCGGAGGCGAATGCCACTTCGTCTTGTGTCGTCTACTTACTACTCTCTGACGACTGTGCTGGGGTAGCAGCATATGCATGTAGGTAATTGGTGGATTTGTTAGTTAATTCGACGCTTTTGGACAATGCTGGACATTTACCAGTTTTTCAATAGTTTCTTGTTAAAATCAACATTCGGAAGTACTGTTTTCGATGCTTAGCCATATTTCTGATCGATTGGTGATAAAATTATTGAAATTGGACCAGGGGCAGCTGAGTTATTAACGTTCAAAATCTTTCTTAATTTGTTACATTTTCGGTTTTCACAAAGTGTACCCCCATATAGAAATGAAAGACGTAACCCTACGTCAAAACCGGGAAAAGCAGCGTCTGACCATAACTCATACCGTCCGATTGCTATGCTTTTGTGCATTAGGAAATTGTTGGAGAAAATGAGACTCGATCAGTGGGTTGAAGCAAATAATACACAGTTTGGGTTCCGCAAGAGCAAAAGAACAAACGATTGTCTAGCGCTGCTTTCCACAGATATTCAACTGGCCTTTGCGCACAAGGAGCAATTGGCTCCAGTATTCTTGGACATTTTGATTCAGTTTCCATTGAAATTATGTCAGACAATCTGCACAGATGTGGACTTTCTGGAATTTTAAATAATTGCTTGTACAATTTGTTACCAGAAAAGCAAATGAACTTTTCCCTTGGACAACTGACAACTTCCAAAATTAGTTACATGGGCCTGCTCCAAGACTCATATCTCAGCCCTCTTCTTTATAATTTTTATGTCAAAGATATCGACAACTGTTTGGCAGAACAATGCACGCTAAGACAACTTGCATACGACGGTGTGGTTTCCGTAAGAGGCGAGGTAAGAGGTCCACATGCCGTGGACTTGCAAGGACCATTGGAAAATTCCTTGGATAACTTGTCTTCTTGGGCTAGGAATCTAGGGATCTAATTCTCGCCGCAGAAAACTGAACTGGTAGTGTTTACTCGGAAGCGGTATCCAGCCCAAATGCAGTTTAATCTTTTGGGCAGAAACATTACTCAATCATTGTCTTTCAAGTACCTTGGGGTCTGGTTTGATTAAAAGTGCACTTGGAATACCCATATTACGTATTTGAAGCAAAAATGTCAGCAGAAGATCAACTTTCTCCGTTCAATTTGCGGCACATGGTGGGGTGCTTATCTGGGAGACCTCATAACGCTTTATAAAACAACTATTCTCTCTGTTCTAGAGTACGGCTCTTTCTGCTTTCTGTCGGCAAGAATATGTCACCTAATAAAATTGGAACGAATTCAATATCGTTGTCTGCGTATTGCTCTCGGCTGTATGCACTCAACGCATAACATGAGTCTCGAGGTTCTGGCAGGAGTAAAACCCCTCCATTACCGCTTCTGGGAGCTCTCTCTCAGAATAATAATCAAATGCGGAGTGACGAACACACTTATAATTGAAAATTTTAAAGAAATTCTTGGGCTGAACACACAATCTCGATTTATGAGAATCTACCACCACTACATATTGTCAGATATGTGTCTTCCTTGTTACACTCCTGACCGTGCTCACTTCACCAATCGCAGTTCCTCAATTGAATATGATCTGACCATGAAACAAGCAACTCATGGGATACCCGATCAACTTCAACCTATTATTATCCCGCGTATTTTTACTGTAAAGTACCAACACGTCGATTGCGTGAACAGATATTCTACAAACAGGTCTCATCTCACTGGCTTCGGTGTCTTCAATAAAAACTGTAGCGCCTTCCGTAAACTCCAGGAACCTTGTTCCGTTTTTATTGCTGAGCTGGCAGCAATCAACTTCGCATTGGGGATGATTTCCAACATGCCCGCAGACCATTACTTCATCTTCTCGGATAGTCTCAGTTCGATTGAGGCTATTTGGTCGATGAAACAAAGTAGGCACTCATCTTATTTCCTTTCAAAGGTAAGGAAGCAGATGAGTTTGCTGGTTGAAAGATCATATATGATTACCTTTGTATGGGTCCCCTCACATTGCTCAATCCCAGGCAATGAGAAGGTGGACTCTCTCGCAAAGGTGGGCGGGCAGGAAGACAAATTTTATGACAGGCAAATTTCACACAATGAATTTCACCAGAGTACCCTTTCGAGTTGGCATATCTGTTTATGTTTTTTTCAAACGTCTAGTATAAGAATTTAATTCCTTTGTCTTTTGTCTCTCTTTATTAGTTTTTGTTTATCTTGTCCCCCCGTCTCGATGAGTCTCATCGTTGCCCACTGGTCACCATAGCCGGTCGAACTCCAGACGAAACTAGAACCGCAGTACCGTTCATACTGGTGACAACGCTCTGATGAGACAACGAAACCTTACCCCCAAGCTACTCCCCTGATCCTATCCTTCGACAGTGTACCTCTCTAACCTCGAGTAAGCCACGAGTATTCGGCCCAACCCCTACTAGACATAGAATTAAGTGAATTTTGTTACAAACAAAGAACAATGAACTATCGGTTCCGTAAAGCTAAAGTGATTGAGCCTTCCAAATAAACGAACTAGTTAAAAAAATGAATTGAACTATCAAAAAAAAAATAAGAAGATTTTTGTGATATTAATTTTGACTGAAAGAAACGATTTTTTGTCGACCAATTTTTGCGCGTTCCAGTCTTTGTACACGCAGAGAAATGATTTTTAAATTCAAATGGATATAATTTTAGCTCAGGGCCTAATATGTTTTTGGTATTGATTCAAATATATTATTCGGTTAATTCAAAGAAAAATATTTTTGAATCAATAAACCGGTTGTAGAGTCAATAATCTGTTTGTTGATTCTATAAACCATTTTGTTGATTAAAAACTATGTTTTATTGAAATAGTGATACAATATGTTCGAATTGATAATAAAATATATTAGGCCCTAAAACAAAAATCAATTTTTCTACGTGTAGAGGCTCGAATTGATGTTTTTTGGATTACCCACCTCCCTCCCCTCTTACTATAGATATGTAAAAACAATTATAAAATGTTTCTTAAAAATCGGCAGCAAAAAAACTTTCAATCCTCGAATATTGACTTTGAATATAATTACTACTTTTGGTTCAACTAGTCGATTAAAGTCTTGATCGCCAAATGATCTTGGTCACTTGAGATGGGATTAAAAAAAAGGAATGGAACAATAATACTGAACAAAATTGTTTCAACAATCTTACATGATTATGAAGAATATCATTGCCACACATTTACCTTATTTTTTTCTCCTGATGAGATTGAACTGGATTGTTGTTTCATCATGTAATGGGTAACTATTTTCGTCTTTTTCTGCAGTTCCAATACGAGGGTAGATGAATGATTCTCCAAAAAATCAATCTTTTCCGCTTGTCGATTATTAGCTTGTTGTAATCGAACTATTCGTTCAATTAGTTTTGATCTAGGTAGTTCCTGTAGCAAAAATAAAAGAAAATATAGACATATTTACAACCGTTGATGTGCGATTTAACTTTTTTGCTTTTATTTTTCGTATGCCAAGCGTTTTCCTTTTCCAAGCATTGGATGCATTTTCGAAATATTCAAAAGCAGTTTTGTACAGCTCATTATTTCAGATAGCAATTCAATTCCTTTTGCTATTTTACACAAAAGGATGCGAGCTTTTTGCAATCTGAAATGTTGCGTCATAAAAAACTGTTACAGTACAGTATAGTACAATATATATATAGTACAGTCTCCATAATTATGGATCCCTTTTTAAAGAATAACTTCTGTTTTTTTGAAGAAAAAACGAAATTTAATTCTTTTTCAAACTCGGAGGTTAACCCTGTCTAGGTGGGTGAAGGGTTAAAAATTTGCTGAAAATGTTCTCTTAAAATTTTATTAGAATAGATTTTTTTTCGGTACGCAATTCTTCCGAAGGGAGGAAAGTCCCAAGTAACCACCAAGTCCGCTAACTACCCGATAATCATCTTCTATGGATATAAGGTAAATATGGGATTTCCGAACTTTATATCAGTGCATTATATTGCAAAAAGGGCGTTACTTGGGGTGTGATGTACGCAATTGTCTATTACAAATACCTCTTAAATCTATCATTTATAACAACAACAAAACGAATCATCCTAACCAAAACAAAACAAGAGTTTTTGAAATAGTGTGTATGGTAGCTGTAGAGTTACTCTACTGCTACCATACACACTATTTCAAAACTACCTAAATTTGGGTAGAATTTACTCAGATCGGTCAAAACTGATCCTACCCAAAAATGGGTAAACGATGCGAGCTTTTTGCAATCTGAAATGTTGCGTCATAAAAAACTGCTACAGTACAGTATAGTACAATATATATATAGTACAGTCTCCATAATTATGGATCCCTTTTTAAAGAATAACTTCTGTTTTTTTGAAGAAAAAACGAAATTTAATTCTTTTTCAAACTCGGAGGTTAACCCTGTCTAGGTGGGTGAAGGGTTAAAAATTTGCTGAAAATGTTCTCTTAAAATTTTATTAGAATAGATTTTTTTTCGGTACGCAATTCTTCCGAAGGGAGGAAAGTCCCAAGTAACCACCAAGTCCGCTAACTACCCGATAATCATCTTCTATGGATATAAGGTAAATATGGGATTTCCGAACTTTATATCAGTGCATTATATTGCAAAAAGGGCGTTACTTGGGGTGTGATGTACGCAATTGTCTATTACAAATACCTCTTAAATCTATCATTTATAACAACAACAAAACGAATCATCCTAACCAAAACAAAACAAGAGTTTTTGAAATAGTGTGTATGGTAGCTGTAGAGTTACTCTACTGCTACCATACACACTATTTCAAAACTACCTAAATTTGGGTAGAATTTACTCAGATCGGTCAAAACTGATCCTACCCAAAAATGGGTAAACTATGTTAGGAGTGACAAGTTGACAAATGAACATTGTCCATTTGTACACTTGTCACTTCCAACACAGTTTACCCATTTTTGGGTAGGTTCAGTTTTGACCGATCTGGGTGGATTCTACCCAAATTTGGGTAGTTTTGAAATAGCGTGTACATACCAGTTCATCCAAAGCACAAACTAAGCGCCATAAAACAAACAAATTTTATTCACACTCATCCACTGAAGCTTTCGCACCCAAGTAACATTGCAAGTTTTATTGAGGTTTTAAAACACTCTACAAGTCTAAATCATGGTCATGGTGGGCAATAACGTAACACGTGCATATGAAGCAGCAACGCAACTGTCTCGTCGACAGCCTTATTCACAAATTGAGCATAAGGCTGTCCACGAGACAGTAGCGATCAGCTGTTTTTTTTTTATTACCAAGAACTTTTGAAAGATCACAGTTTATTCTCATATGGATTTCTGCTTTGTTTATGTTTACATTCAGCACCATTAACACCAGATCACTTGCAATGTTTATTTATATGACTGAACATCAACAGGCGTTATTTGCCCCAATGATGTAACTTAAACTAAAAATTAAAAGTACTAAAACAAAACATCAATAAGTACATAGATAGTCATCTCGTAATAAGGAACATTACTAAACAAACTAAACTGATCTAGAAAAAAACGAACTAAACCTCCGGCGAAGCAGCTGGCGAGTCAGGTCAAAATCAAACAGTGCGGAGACCCTATTGAAGAGTCTCTGTAAACCACCGATTGCACCGAACATGCTATAATTAGTTCGCTGTATGGGCAGGCGCAGCATTGAATTATTCCGTAGGGCTCGGGGTTGAACATTGATGTCAATTTGCTCAAGGAGGACAGGGCAATTGGTGTGTCCTTGCAAAATATCCGCAATTAGCAATGCCCTTGCTGTATCTCTTCGGACCGACAGGCGCTCCAGATGGATCAGTTGCAAACGACTTTCGTAGCTAGGCAATCGGAAGGGATCCGTCCACGGCAGTTTACGTAGCGCATATCTCAGGAACCGTCGCTGAACAGACTCAACTCTTTCGACACCGTTGTTGTAGTGAGGAGTTCAGACAACCGAGCAGTATTCTAATATGGAGCGAAACAAGGAGCAGTACAACGATTTAAGGCAGTAGATATCCACGAAGTCTTTGGCAATCCTGAAGATAAACCCTAGAATTCTGGAAGCTTTGTCGACGGCGTGCGAGATGTGCTGCTTGAAAGAGAGTTTTCTATCCAGAATCACGCCTAGGTCCTAAATTTGGCTGACGCGCTCAATTTCAGTGCCTAACAAAACATACTTGAACATAATAGTCTCTTGCTTGCGCGAAAAAGAGATAATCGAACATTTGAACGGGTTAACCTCCATACGATTCAGAATACACCAATTTCATTCACTCACACACTCTTGATTTCTAGCTGTCAGTTCCACCTTATTATGCTTGCGTATCGCTTTGAACCACCGGCCGACCGCCGAGATGACCGTTGGACCCTTAACTGAATTATAGAAAATCAATCGATCTCACTCTCGTGCGTTTGGAGACTTATGCTGTGTAGACTTAAGATGACAAATTGTAATATAAAAAGAAGTGACTTCGAGTATCCGGATATTTTTATTTTTCAATGTTATTAAATTTTGGCAATTAACTGATCTGCCATTCCACATCAGGTCACATGGGCAACCTAGAACCAACTTTTTGACAAATATTTAGAACAATAAAAAAAGAAAATTGTTAAAGGGAGAATAAATTTTAATTTTCACTCTCCGGATATCCGAATAGTTACTATCCGCATGATAACCATCTCAAAGTTTTCTCAATTAATTTTATTTCAATATTGGGCACTAGAAAGCATGATATTCTGTAAACTGAAAATCAATTCAACGATATTTCATTTGTCGGAAAGTAATTCTATTGAAAAAAATTGAAGTATCCGGATAGTTGAAGTCCCAGCTCTAATAAAAAGGGTACCTACCGAAAATAAAGATAGAGATCATTAAATAGGTTCTAGGCAACTAGAAGAAGAGAACTAAAGTTCTTATTTTTGTTATAAGCGCTCTGCTGCGGGTCCTGAAAGGGTAGTTCAATTCAGATACCGCTTAAGTTGAAAAGAAGTCCCAAGCCTGAGAACCCTGGGAGTTTAATTCTCTTTAGAGGGTTGTGTCCAAAGCATGAACGATTGTTGATGTACGACTATGAGATTATTTTTGCTGCTTCATTTAATAATACATTAAAAACAAAATAAATGGTTTAGACATTTAACTTCAAAATTAACAATTCATTATTCACATTTTTTTAAATATGGTCGTCATTTAATAAATCACAAAATTAAAATTCAATTTTTTAAATTAGAAAATCAGTTATTTTATTATTAATAATTAGGTTCCAAACATGTTCTCCCAACTTTGGAATCTTACACACCAAATTTGAGATTTTGATTTCAGTAAAACGAATTGCTGGATCATGATCAGCAAAGCAATACTTTACTGAAAGACAGCAAACAATATTTTTTACCGACAAATACAGCTAACATAAACGGTTTGCTGGACACCCAGTAATGAACTGTCAAACTTACTACTAACTCAAGTATGACAGCTATCCATACAAAACAATCCGTTAGAGATAACTTCGTCAAGATACATAATTTGTCAATTCATAAAAAAAAAATCACTGGATAACTGTTCAAAAGACAGTTCTAAAGTGTGAAATGCAATGCTTCTTAAATTTTGATAATGTTATTGCGCGTTTAATGTGTCAAGGCATCGAATGGAAAACATTGACTCTTTTAATGAATTCTGTGAAGCATAAGTCAACAAATGTGGTGTTCTTATTTCATTCGCGTATCTAGTATTATATCTTTGGAAATCACTTCCTCTTTCAATTAAATCATACAAATATCGAGGCAGAAAACTTTTAGCTACTTTAAAAATGAACACCATACACGGTAACCGCAAAATACCCAATAATGACTACAAAGTAAACATTTTCGAGGGAAACTGGGATAACCCATTAAATGAGTAAAATTTTACCCATTTAAGAGTAATTACAACTACAAAAATAAGTAGTAAGTATTCATTGGTGAGTATCAAATACTCATAAATGGGTAATATTTTTACTCATTTAATGGGTTATCCCAGTTTCCCTCGAAAATGTTTACTTTGTAGTCATTATTGGGTATTTTGCGGTTACCGTGTAGTCAAAAATACCATTCGACAGTATGCATACTTACTGCTTTCTCTTTGTATTGCTACAGCTAAGCAAAAAATCAGTTCTAGAATTTGTTCAATGCAGAGTTGTAACAGGTTGTATTGGCTATCAAAAGCAACAGCAAACGCACCGAGAAACGTTAATTGTAGCGAGTTACTAACAAAAGAAAAATCGACGAAAAGAATCGATCATCGCGTTTACGCCCTTATGCATGCTCACTGCCGGGAGATGAACCAGCCCAGGGCTGAAAGTCTCCTTAATAAAGATATAAAAAAATGTTCACTGTCGAATTCTTTGTTTCATCGACAACAATGAATCTATTACATCTCAAAATCAAACGCATTATTTTATCCTGCAAGCGCTGTAATCTCGATATTTGTGTTTCATTGGCCAGAAATAAAATGGAAGGGCAAAATTGTAGATGAGGAGATATGCTTGATTTATAAAGCTGTATTTTACTGGCAATAGTTAAATCGTTTTTCTATTGACATAGAATTCCATACTTCTTGGCAATTTTCTTGATATCATTGTCTATATGAAAGTTGAACTTTAGTTTTTCATCAATAATTGCGCCAAGATATTGAATCTGCGAATGCGATCAATAGTCTCATCATCAATTACAACAGAGACGTTTTCATTTACACGATTCCACGAAATTACCATACATTTAGTTTTACTTGTATTCAATTTCAACTGCTTATACTTCAACCAACTACTTAGAGAACGCAAATCTTCATTAAAGTGTAAAACGGCAAAATCCTTAGCTGCAATGAATAACACAGTATCATCTGCAAAGAGATTAATGTCGCAAAATCGTAAAACACGTCGCAAGTCATTAATATACATAATAAATAGCAGGGGCCCTGGGGCACTCCAAGGTTATTCCTCACGGGGCTTGAAACAGAATCATTAAAAACAGTCCGAGCTTTCAAATCATTTTTATGCAGTTCAAGTTATTCAAAAGCGCTTGAACAGTCATATATTTTCGCTCCAAGTTGTCTTTCTACGTTGCTAACACCAAATTCAACGCAGTTTCACAAGAATGACCTTCCCGATATCCCGATTGTTCTGGTATTAACAAAGAGTTGCTATTCAAATGATAATGATATGATAGTGGTCTACACTCATTGTAGCTAAGAAACTAGTACGATAGCTGTTGGCTCTCCTCAATATTAAACTTGATCAAGCTGAAATCAGCAAATCGCTGTATGAAGGGCCAAAAACGAATGGATGGATTGATCGGAAATTTGCCTATTCATCTCCTTGAAACAGTTAAGAATTTCATTCCAACAACTTGATCAGTCAATAGGTCGAAAACGAGCCATCCAACAGGAAGATGCCCCAATGAATGGGAAGAAGAGCCCGCCCTTTATCCACGAAATGTTAGCAACAAGGAGTTGACATTTTCACTCACCCCATCCAAATCGTTTCAATTGGGTGCCCTGGTGGTCCCTCCCTTTCCCAGTATTTATTGGTTCATGTAGTTTTAAATTTATATTTTTAAATACAAATGCTATAATTCTGGGAAACTATATACAGTGACTAACCTTTGATGATGTACAAACCTATGATGATGCCTTACTGGATGCCTGCTTCTTTTGAAATCTTTTGTACTTTTTCTCTACCGCTTTATATTTCATTCCGTGCTTCACCGGCAAATTCCTTCCGTAGATCGTTCTTGGTCGATTCTGATTCCGCCTTTTCCGTTTTTTGGGTTTTTCTTGTTTTCTGAGGTGGATGATTTCCGTTCCTGATTTGACGTTGACTTCTTCTTCGCTGGTTGGTGTGTTCAGTCTCATATCCACTCATTGAATCAATGTTGAGATTACAGTGTGAGACGAAAGAGATTAGCTTCAAGAAGTGTTATTTTCATAGGATTCCCTAACTAACCATACTCAAGCAAAATAAGTATACACACTAAGATTTTGTTTTCGTGTTCGGTAAATTTTACTGAAATCAGAACAGCTGAACGTTCGGTAAAACTTTGACCTTCATTTTAAAGGCTATTGAATTTGAAAATAATTTCAAAACATGTTCAACCTTGTTTAAATGATCAAATCTTGTCATTTTAGAGGAGATTCAGTTTCAAAGTAGCTGAAAAGCAATTGAATTTAATAGCATAAAGTTTACCGAACAGTTCAGCTGTTCAGATTTCGGTAAAAATTACCGAAGTCGGCGATAATTTCTAAGTGTGTATACGAGCTATATTGCGACTATATGGTTACTTGGGTCTCAATATTACATCACAGACAAACAGACACAACACATTGCACATTTCTCATTGTAAAAGATCGTCACTAATATACTACTGCCATCTGTTGTTTACCCTTTGAAGGACAATACACTCAACAGATGGCTGTAGTGTGTAAACTGATATAATTAGTATTGAGTCGGTGAAGTGGGGAGTTATAAAAAACAATTCTTGATTCGTCTTCAGTCAAAGTACTTCTAACCAGTTTATTCCACCTATTCTGTTACAACACTTTTCCGAGCTACGCTCTCGTTTCGCATTGTCACTCTCTAAGGTGACTGTCTATTTTACCGATCTAACGATTATCGAAACGGCATTGCTAAAAACACCGCTCTATCCTTAAGTTAAAATTCAAATTATTCGAAACTAATAAAAATTAAAAAAAACTTAGAACTACAAGAATTTAGAGAGCAAAATCCAATAGATATTGCCAAATCTCACAGGAAACTAACGACAATTTAAATCCTCGACTACTAATCTAATAGTATTGAAAATCTGCTTTCTTCTTCTTCTTACATTTTTTTTCGAACGACGAATTCCGCCTGGGGTGATTTCCTCCCCTGAAAAAATGAAAGATTCAGACGCGAATCCATAAAAATCAGAACTAGAGTCTGAAACGTTCGGAAAATCATCATCGTCATCGTCTCTCTTGCGTTTATTTCTGGACTTTACTAGCGGTTCAGTACGTAAATGTTCCTCTATTGACTCTACAGCCGGCAACGAAGCACTCTGTGATATGTCGTGACATAAACGATGTTCATCGGTTGATGGTTTGTATCGAACTCTTTATTACGGAAACATTTTGATTACAAGTTACTTAAACTCTACATAGTTTATTATCTCTACAATGTTATTCGTTCTAGAGAGAGACGCTTGGAGTTGCCTGAAATTAAGGCTCAACCAATGGGAGCTCAGTAAGAAGTTTTATCAGAAAAGAGAACTCGGCGCTTAATCGCAAAGTAAGAAAGAGAGTCCGGCGCCAGCACATGTAATATGATGCGCTTGGTGCCGGTCGAACATATTGGTGCGTATGCAATAAATATTGATTGGTTGTTAGTCGTGTATGGGAACAAATGTGGTTCGGAGAAGGCAGAGTCAGATTACGTCTTGCTGTGTGGGAATCTGGATTTGGTTTTGTCTTGAGGTGACGAAAACGTGGGTCGTCATTATGTGTTACATGGGAAAATGCTTTAGCAATAATTTTAGTTTGAAGTTGTGTTTTGCACTTGTGCTGCTAAGCAATCAATTGTAAAACTCCACGTAGGCAATGTTCTGAAGTAAGGGAACTTTTGGTTTGGAATGTGGGAATGTCTGGGTTTTGTCAAATGTGTCATTGTTTATTTATGTATATTTTATTCCCACATTTATGAACTGTGGGAAAGTTTGAAACCTTGAAGCATGAGCTGATGAAGGCTTGAGGATAATGTGTGGCATGCATGTTTCATGTCACTGGCGTTCATGATAATTTATGATGATTTGGAAATATTAGAAATGCTACAATTTGGGATGCTACACCTTCCCCCTTTGGAAGAATGATGTAATAAAATGAAATCATTCAATTTTGTCAATATTCAATAAAAAATAAGAAAAATACTTTCTGAGTTACTCAACAATTTTCTTATTTTTATTTTCATAACAGATATTCTTTAATTTATTTGTATGTTTTTGTTGTTGTTTTCGTTGTAATTGTAAATTATTTTATTGCGTGTCAATAAAGTATAAAAAATAAATTAAATTTTGAAATTCCGATTGTTTGATTAGTATCTAGTCTAGTTTTGTGAACCACCATTGTTTTATTTGTATAAACATTTTTAATTTTACAATTTGTGCCTGAAATTTCTTCTACTTTATATGGTCCATCATAGAATTGATCTAATTTTTTCCTATTTTCGATTCTGAGATAAACAAGATCATTTTGATTTAAATTTATAGGATTTATGCCAATTTCTGAATTAATTGATCTATCCGTTTTTTTTTTTTCAATCAACTTTTGTCTTGCAATCTCATTTGATTTTTGTAATTTAAATTTAATTTTTCTGCTGTATTGTTCCAAATTATATACTGGATCTGTTCTTCTTTTTTTTTCATAAATTTCTTGAGGTAATCTTGCTTTTGTTCCAAAAACTAATTCATGAGGTGTAAATTCGTGTTCTGTATGTTGGGTTGTGTTATAGCTAAAAGAAAAAAAAAATAATCCATTCATCCCAATCAGACTTGTGTTCATTGACAAAAGATCTCAAATATTCAATCAAACATTTGTGATTCCTTTCCAATGATGCAATGGTCTGAGGGTGATATGTTGTTTCAAATGTTTGTAAGACATGTTTTCTTATATTATTAAAACTATCTCATTTGAATTTAGTAATTCAACAATTCAAGAGTTAATTAGTTATAAAACTATTAAATTAAACAATAAATCAACACATTTTTAGAGTGAATGTTTAATGTTTTAAGCGGATTTTTCTTTTCGAAGACACATAAGGTGATCAAGCTTATGTGCTTCAATATTTTTTTGTTAAGGCATCATTACAA